>NC_045549.1:17160575-17219315 GCF_009769535.1 Thamnophis elegans | reverse complement strand
TAGAGCGGGTGTAAAAACACTTAAATAAGTCTAAGTGCAATTACTATTGCTATCGTCTATACCCAAGTAACTGCAAGTAGATCACAAAACATGTCCTGGCAGTAGATGTTAGCATTATTTTATTTCATTTTAGGCAGAGTGGTGTGAAGGGATTACTCTCAGTCCATGACTAGTGGTTAGCTCTTGATTTTTGCAGTCTTCCTTCAGACAAGTGAAGGAAACGATTGGGTTCTCAAACCATTCTTTACATTTGAGTTGCCAGCTATTTTCAAATCATGAAGGTGATAGTCACTGGATTTGAGACATGGTGTGTAGGAGCATTTAATTTTTCCTGCTCTTTTTCGGCCACAACCACAATTATTTTCTTCTTAACTGAAAAAAAAAGCGTCCTTCAATTCATGTCGTAATATAGATAAAATATAAGGGATTTGAATTTGCAAGCTGTATATACTCCCTTCTGAGCCAAGGTGGCGCAGTGGTTCAATGCAGACTGCCGGCTACTGCTAGATCAGCAGGTCAGCGGTTCAAATCTCAACCGGCTCAGGGTTGACTCAGCCTTCCATCCTTCCGAGCAGGTGGGTAAAATGAGGACCCGATGTTGGGGGCAATATGCTGACTCTCTGTAAAACCGCTTAGAGAGACCGAAAGGCCTAGAAGCGGTATATAAGTCTACTGCTATTGCTATTGCATTCTCTTTTACCCAAAATGGATTGCAAAATATTGCAAATCCATTTTTACACTGAAAAATATATATGTTTACTTAGAAATAAGGATTCCCCCCCCCCATCCCATACTTTAGCTTAGAAAAGCCTTAAAATGTTTCATCTAACGTACAACACAAGCTAGGCATGTCTATTCAGAATTAAGTTCTCGGATATCTTTTCAAGTAGACATACTGTATTAGGTTGGTATATTTATATTAAACTCTATTCTTAATCTCACATAAAAATGTATTCCTCCAAGCAATCCTTTGCCTTATAATGCTTCCAAATCATATTAGATTCCTTTATACCTGGGATGGGAACCTAGCACTTGTGCCAGAGGTGGCATGCAATGCCCAATCTGTGGGCACACAAGCGTCATCCCACCTTAGCTCTGCTGTGCATGCGCATGTGCCTTCTGCCACTCACTTGGTCTTGGGTCACTGCCATGCATGTGGGGGAGGCATGCGGACATGTGGGGCAGGGCGCATTTGCGGGGTCTATGCGTGCATTACATTGGGGGGGGGGTTCAGGCACATGGATGCACTTTGGGCACTCGTTCCAGAAAAGGTAACCATCATTGCTATATACAGTTTATATTTTTATTTCTAAATGCTTCAATATTTTCCATTAAATATCCCACATCCTGCTACAAACAAGAATGGCTCTGTTTGTTGAACAAAATTGAAAGTTTCACGGGTTTATTTGAAGCTGAACTTACCAGGCACAATTGTGTCCCAGCATGTTTCCGAAACAATGATTTTTGCATCTTCATCAATGACTTTGAAATATTTTGAGCCCACATTTTTATTTGGTGTTTTAATTATGAACATTTTTTTTAAAAATGTGCAGAACACTGAAGATAACTCTGTTCCAGATTTAAACTCTGTTCCAGTTTGTATGTTTGTAAGATGCAAATGTAGATTAATTCATAGTAAATATGAACCAATACTTTTTGTGTCCATCTGTACCAAATAGAATTGCCAACAAAGCACAACACGTAATACAGCACCAGATGTCAGGCGGGAAAGATCAGGATCACACATGAAGTTCCAATTAAATCTACTTAACTAATGGTTACACTATGTTGGTATAGATAAGGGTCAATGGAATTCAAGAGGGGCGTATTCATTCCGCTTATGGCTATGTAGAGTTCTAGGCTAATTCCGCTTTTGACTCTGACCCCAGATTCTGCCACTCTTTCTCCTTTCTCCTACACCAAATCTATGTTGTGACAATTTGAATGCCAGTACTTAATAAATTCCCTGTCAGAACAAGCTGATTAATTTTCGTTAGTTAATTTAGGACCAGATTTCTACAATTTCTTTAGTGTATATGAGAATATATCCTCAAACTAATAAAGAACACCCATTATACATATAGACTCTTATCTGTACACACACAAAATTTAAAAACTGATTTAATTCTAACCTTTGCAAAGCCAGCGGGGTAACTGTGCAACACATTCTCTTTCAGTCCAGCCTACCTCACAAGGTGTTGTTATAGGGAAAATAGGAAGAGGAAGGTATGTTGAATATATTTGCTGCCTTGATTCCCCCCCCCATAAAATAATAAAGGTAGGATGCAAATTAAATTAATATATAAATAAATGTGAACAATAGTAACAAAAAACACCTTCTTTCTTTGACACATTAATCATCTCTCATTGGACTACTGTAATATCCTTTACAAGGAGCTATCCTTGAAACTGTCCTCACTCTGAAGCTTTCCAATTTCTGACAGTCATTAGAACAGACAACAGGCAAACTTAGCATCCTTTCAAAGGTGCTGACTCTGATTTGATCAAGGTAGTTATTCCCTCAACTTTCAGAGCTCAAAAACTGCCAGACATCTCAATCTTGCAGTTTCCTCACAAGGAGAAGATGCCTGGAGCTTGTGGGTTTCTCAGATGTCTCCTTGTCTGGAGAGAAATGATCTACATCAATGGTAGGTTTCTACCAGTTCGGACCTGTTTGGCTGAAGCAGTAGTAACTTCACAATCTAGGTGTGCTGGAACCAGCAGCGACCAAGGCCTGCCACGAACCTGAACTGGTTCTCCGGCGGTGCCTCCATCTTGTTTTTTGCTTCTGCGCATGCGCAAAGCAATTTTAGTTGTACTGCATGTGCCGCCTGTCCCTGAGTGAACCGTCTCTGCCAGAACCAACCCCTGATCTACATAACCAGACTATTACTAGCTCTTCTTCCTTGCAAGCTCTGGTTTAATGAAGCTGCTTCATTCTACCATTTCTTTCCAAGCCTTACTCTATATTAGAGACAATTCTCATCTTTGCCTCTGTAATTGAGTTCAAGGTTCCTTCCAATTCTGTCATTCTATTCTTTAAAGTAGGCTTCTGAAATATATTTTCTGAATGTCTGTAAATTGTATTGTTTTCTAACAGGCTGGGTGTCAGCATTCCAAAATCGTGCAGAATTAAATCAGAGTCCAAGGCAGAGCTATCCTTAAAGTTCCAATTTAATAAGAGAGACATGTTGGCACAAACTGTGGAATCCCACATCTAAAAGCTTCCTGGGATCCCACCCAGTGAAAGTTCATGATCTTATCCCCACACCCATAAATCCATCGCATGGTCCAATCTTCTTCGCCCACGCTGGCTTTCCACCCATCTAGTTCCGGTCAGATGCAGAGTGGAGACAAAAGATGGCCTTGGGCTCTAGAAAGAATGACAACAACACATTCCACAATATTCCTTTCTATTCCCCCTCCCAATTATTAACACTAATGAAACAGCATAGAAAATAATAGAGAGTGTGGCAAGCCAAATATCCTAAAAGGAATATAACTACAGGTCTGACACTGGGATTATTTGTAATCATGCTTGACTAATGATAGTGCCTTGAAATTTCTTGTTGCATATTTGTCAATATGGTGGTATTTTTGTATTTGGTTGTATACTTTATTAGACTTTAAATACTGTACAGTGCCTAGAATCTTTTTTGATCTTAAATGATGCTTACATCAGCACATTGCATTGTCTTTCATTTTACATATGTATTGTTATTGTGAACTTATTAATATTTTAAAATCAATTTTAGCTTATTTAATTGGTCTTCTCTGTCTCTCTGAAATATCAAATAAGTAAAAATGATTTATTTTTTTATTTTCTCTATGTTATTTATCTCTGCTTCTCATGGGAACATGATGCATGCCATCTATCTGTGGACAGCCATTCTACTTCATACTGTGGGGAATTATTTTAGGAATAAATTTGAGCAGGACCATATCTCATATCATAAACTTTCTTTCAGAACTCTGGTATTACTCCACTCACAACTAACTCCAACTGTATTCAGTGTGTTTGTAGAGTATGGCAGCTTAATGTTGATACACAGAACAGCTGGCATTTCAATACATCCGTTGTCAAACAGATTTATGCACACTTGGTTAGACAGTTTCATGGCACAACAACTGTAGGAAAAAAGATGCCGGAAAAGTTTACTGAAAACTTATCTGAAAATGGGAAATGATACACTAAACACACATACATGGAGGGGGGATGGGAGGGAGAGAGAGTGGGAGGGAGGGGGAGAGAGGGAGGGAGGGGGTGAATAGGTCAGCAAAGAAAAACAATGCATACACCATATTTTTCAGAGTATAAGACACCCAAGATTTTGAAGAGGCAAATTTTTAAAAAAAGTAGGTAGGTAGATAGAGGGATAGACAGGGAGAGGAAGAGAGAGAAATACAGTAGGTTGGTAGCAATGATGGGTTTCAATTTTTTAGAAACCTTTCTGTAGTGTGGCTGCTTGTGGGAGTGACTTGCTGGCCATGTGATGGGTGAGAGTGGCTTGCCGGCCATGTGACTGAGTGGGAGTGGCTTGCCAGTCATGTAACTGGAGGGGCATGGACAGTGGTGAAACTCACTTAACAACGCTCTGCTTAGCAAACCAAAATGTTGGCTCAGAAACTCTGGCATTTGACACACGCAAGTCTTAAAGCTGTCAACCAGGGGTGGGTTTCAACCGGTTCGCGGCGGTCCCTGCGATCCGGTTGGTTGCCGAACCCGGAAGTAAGTAACTTCCGGGAACGGCGAAGCACCCCGTGCCCGCCCGCACGCCCGCACGCCCGCGACGCGCGCCCACTCCTTACCCAGTTTTGCCGAATTCTGCGCTTCCACGCATGCGCAGGACGCATACAGCGCCTGCGCGATCCTCAGAGCAGCGAGCATCGCACAGACACTAGTAGCATGCGCACGGCGTGCGCTTATGCGCGAGGATGCCGCAGCCTCATTCCAACCGAACCGGTTGGAACGGGGCGGAGAAACCCACCCCTGCTGTCAACTTACCCTTGCACCCCTAACACTTTAGAAAAAAAAAACCAGGGGGTGTTCAAATTTGACAGTTTTAAGACCTGTGGACCTTCAACTCCCAGAATTCCTCCTCTCGCTCTTCATCTTGATGATTTGCGGACGGGTGGGAGGAGGGAGCTGGAACCGGTTCTAAATGGCATGGTAGATTTGTGGAATCTCTTCTTTAGAAGAGGTTAGAACTGGCAGGAACTCACTCCTGGTTGGTAGGGAGAGAGAGGGATAGATAGATAGATAGATAGAGAGATAGTAGATAGATAGATAGATAGATAGATAGATAGATAGATAGATAGATAGATAGATAGATAAGGTAGGTAGGTAGGTAGGTAGGTAGGTAGGTAGGTAGGTAGGTAGGTAGGTAGGTAGGTAGGTAGGTAGGTAGGTAGAGGGATAGAGAGAGAAAGAGAGAGAGAGAGAGAGAAGATACAGTAGATAGGTAGGGAGAGGAGTGAGAGTAGGTAGGTTGATAGGTTGTAATCTATAATTCCATAAATGGTTTCAGAAAGGCTGAAGTTTAATGAATTGAGGTTGTTAAAGCATGCTAACAAGAACAAGACAAACGATTCAATTTCCTATGTCATCTCTGAGAAAATGCTACTTGTCTCACCAAGCTATTGTTACGAATAGGATCAAGGTTTGAAATTGGTAAAAACAAGGCCATGATGAAAACTGATCTGTATTCTGTTTAAATCATAGAGAGATTAGTCTCTTGAGAATACTTCAATGATTACCTAAAACTACACATTATGTATGGATGGATGTATGCCTGTATAATCAGACCATTAATCCAGATTTACAGTAGATAATACAGTAGATAGACTAGACTAGACTAGACTAGCCTAGCTAGAACAGAATAACAGAGTTGAAAGGGACCTTGGAGGTCTTCTAGTCCAATCCCCTGCTTAAGCAGGAACCCTACACCACTTCAGACAAATGGTTATCTAACATCTTCTTAAAAACTTCCAATGTTGGAGCATTCACAACTTCAGGAGGCAAGTTGTTCCACTGATTAATTGTTCTAACTGTCATTGTTCTAAGTTGCTTCTCTTCTTGATTAGTTTCCACTCATGTTTTTGTCCTGCCTTTGGGTGCTTTGGAGAATAGCTTGACTCCCTCTTCTTTGTGGCAGACCCTGAGATGACTGCTATCATGTCACCCCAAGTCCTTCTTTTCATTAAACTAGACATACCCAGTACCTGCAACCGTTCTTCATATGCTTTAGCGTCCAGTCCTCTAATAATAATTACTATATTTCCTAACATATGTCGATATTTCTGCCTGGAATGAGGCTTATCCAGAGGGCTCGCTAATACATGGAATTTGGAGTCTTATATGAGATTATGGTCATGAATTAGACGATTTAGAAGGTAATCATCCAAATCCCAAATTGAAAATTCCAGGTTTAGAAGCAACCAAACACAACCATTGGACAAGAACTAGAGCTTTGCTCCAGACCCATTTAGCTTGATTTAGCTTAATTAACTTCAGCACATTAGATTATTTAAATACCTTCCTCCTCTACACCCTTTCGATTATTTATCTATTTTTACTGTACAGAAAGGATTTGATAGAAGAGAAGTCAAAGAATATTCTAAAATTGCAAGCCGTATTCACGCAGGAATTAGCCCTCCCTGGCGGTGCTCAGTGATGCCATATGTGAAGTTAGAGCATGGATTAAGCTGAACGTAGCAATCACTTCCCTCCAGATGCACCTTGCACATAAATGATCGATAGCACTCAGCAAGCATCTCTTCAGGCTATGCTGATATTCTCAGTGATAGACCGCTGAGAAATCCCATTGAAACACTATTTTAAAACCATTAAAGATTTGATGTAGGTTGTATAAAATATATGAGAATAAATTATGATTGAACTACCAGTGGCAATGATATAAATGTGCAGTTCATCTGGTAGTTTAACATTAAATACTCCGGGGTGAAAGAGTGATGCCTGGCATCATTTAATGGCATTGCATTCCAAAGGCTAAATTCTCTCTGCATTTCTTTCATTTTTATCTTGATCTCCTCCGGAATGGAAGGAAATGGGAGTCACGTTAGGGTCTCAGGTGCAATTTTTTTCCAGTTATCTGGGACAAGGAAGATTATTTATGCCCACAGTAAACAAATTTCTCATTGCTATGCACCTCTATGGAGTAAAAGACATGTATGCTAAATACCTTGCCACAACAGGACTCACTGATGACGGTGTTTAATCATCCCTTGCTGTTAAAGTCAACTCTGTTAACTGTGAGGATCTTTAGTTTTGAACCGAGCAACAAATCTTTCTAATCCTCAAAGGCAGCCCAATGTTTTACGTCTATTAAACTGCTATTGGAAACCGCTTTTGAATCGAGGCTTGGGTAGAGATCTTTCCGTTTAAGGGGGAGATGATCTGAAAACTTTATTCAGACAGAACAATATAGGGCATGCAAAACCCTATAGTTGGATTGTGGACATTATGGATGTCTATATGATGCTTGTCAGATGTTCCATCTTTTCCATCCTGCTCTACAGAGTGGAGAGTCGGTCTCTGACCGAAAGCCACTTGAAGTGGCATTCCACATTTGAAATGTGGATTTACAGGCAGCTGTTACCAGAAGTGGGTTCCTGCCAGTTCGCACCTATTCAGTAGAACTGGTTCATCAAATCTACCGAACCGGTTAGAAGAGGTTCCACCAGTGGACCCGGAAACAGGCCACACCTACAGAAGAGGTTCCAATTTTTTTTGAAACCCACACACACACACACACACACACACACACACAGACTCACAGAGAGAGAAAGAGAAAGAGAAAGAAAGGAAGAAATAAAAAAAAAAAAAAGAAAGAAAAAGTGAGAGAGAGAGATGAAAGAAAAAAAGGAAAAAGGGACAGAGAGAAAAGGAAGAAAAGAGAGAGAGAGAGAGTAAGAGAAGGGAGGGAAGAAAACACATGGCCGGCAAGCCACTCCCACCAGGTCACATGGCCAGCAAGCCACTCCCACAAAGGAGGCCACACCCACAGAGTAGGTTCAAAAAAATGTTGAAACCCACCACTGGCTGTTACGTATAAGCTGGGTTGACAAAATCAGAAATGAGAAGGTGATAAGCCGCCTGGGAAAGCAAAGGGAAATCATCAAAACATAAAAAAGTTAGAATATTTCGGACATGTGATGCAACACTGGCAAAATACACCATACTTCACTTAATCCTCCAGAGAAAGATTGAAGGCAAATGAGGTCCAGGCAAAAGAAGAATATCATGGCTTCAAAATCTAAGAGATTAGTTTGGACAAAACTCTCATCAGCACTTTTTTGTGCGGCTGTTGATAAAAATAGGATCGCCAACATGATCACGAACGTCCGAAGACGGATGTGGCACAAGAAGAAGATACAATGCCAGACTTTATATAGCTAGTGTGCCCAATAGCAAGGATGCTGGACATACAGCAACATGTAATGTGCCACCGATTCCTACTCCTACAGGAAGCCACATGAAATTGCACTACTGTTACAAATATACCACACCACTTTTGCAAACGTTCACACCCTTTAATGCAATATCTACCTTATTGGTTTGTTGTCCTTTAATTGTGCCCAGTTCTCTGAGACTGCATGCAAGGTCCTGCTCTTTTCTTGGTTAGGTTCAGTGGTTTTATCCTGATGGTTTAACAATTGGTTTGGTGATTGTGTGCTTTGCATGCACTTTGATTGTTAGAGCAAACCGGTTTGTTCCCAGCTGATCATCGGAGCTACCAGTTTGGCCGAACTGGTTCAAACCAGTAGAATCTCACCCCTGGTTAGGTTTTTCAGAAGTGGTTTGTCATAGTCCTCATCCGACGGCTGAGAGAAAGTGATTGCCTCAAGGTCAACCAGCTGGTTTGTGCCCAAGGCAGGACTAGAATTCAGAGTCTCCTGGTTTCTAGCATGATGCCTTTGCCATTGAGGTTTGAGGTTTCATTTTATTTATATGCCGCCCTATTCCCAGCGGGACTCAGGGCAGCTCACAAACCCAAGAGGGAAGGGAAACACAAGAACTACAAATACAAGCATTTAAAAAACCCACAGACACACAATCGAGGGGAAGGGAACTCATCAACCCCAGGCCTGCGACACAGCCAGGTTTTAACGGCTTTTCGGAAGGCCTGGAGAGAGGTGAGGGTCCGAATCTCCGCGGGGAGTTCGTTCCAAAGGGCCGGTGCTGCCACAGAGAAGGCCCTCCCCCGGGTAGTAGCCAGATGGCATTGGCTGGTAGACGGAACCCGGAGGAGCCCAACCCTGTGTGATCTAATGGGTCTTTGGGAGGTAATTGGCAGCAGGCGGTCTCTCAAGTACCCAGGTCCAATACCATGAAGGGCTTTATAAGTGACAACTAGCACCTTGAAGCGTATCTGGAGACCAATCGGTAACCAGTGCAGCTCGCGGAGGATAGGTGTAACGTGGGTGTACCGAGGTGCACCCACAATCACTCGCGTGGCTGCATTCTGGACAAGCTGAAATCTCCGAATGCTCTTCAAGAGCTGCACCCACTGGCTCTCTACCTATTTGGAAAATACATTAATGGCTCCTACTGCATAGTTCTGAATACTTGCAGTCCAACCAGGACATTCATTAAGAAAAAAAATTCTCAACTGCATAAAGGAATACGGAACAAATTCAGATTAAAGTTACCGAAAGACAAAGACGTTGGAGGCCTCTTGGAAGTCAAAGGAGAAGAGGTCATCTCGAAACATGTGATGGAAAGAAAGCAAAATGTTTTAACATATTTTTAAAGTCTGCCTTTACCCAGAAGGGAAACAAACTCCTAATTGGATAGCCTTAACGCTAGTAGTGAAAGAGGAGCAGCTCAGGGTTGGTGAGAGCATCAAAAAACCAAAAAAGCACTTCAATAATTTAAATGAATTTAAATCTCCTAGGGCAAATTACTTCCCAATGTAAGGAAGGAACTCGCAGAAGTGATTGCAAAACCGCTAACTATAATTCTTGAGAACCTGGAAGAGAAAAAATGGGTCCCTAATCAGAGGAAGGAGGAAGGAGGAGGGGAGGGGAAGGGAATCCAGGAAATTATAGACTTCTCAAAGACTTTTCTAACACGTCACCAAGACATATTGAAGTCATACATCTGGGAAGAAAAAAGAAATGAAAGTCACCGCTATAGGATGGAGTAGACCTGGTTGCCAGTAGTACATCTCAAAATGATCTAAGAAATGATAAAATTATTTTTATAAAAATACAGGTTATTGTACTGTTTTGTACTATGATTATTGCTATTATCATTACCTCTCTGTTTACCACTACCTTCCTGTAACTCAAATTTCTACATAGCTCTGTACTTTATTCTCTTGGTTGTGTTTATCTCTGTCCATGAATCCCAACTATATTCCATTGGAAAATTATGTTGGATTGGGGCAGTCTTTGAAAAGTGTTAAGTATTTAAACTTATCACCCAAACGATTTGTCTTGCAGTGAATTGATTTAATTAACCAGGTTCATGCAATGCACAAACCAGAGCAACCTCATATATCTGTGATGGCAAACTTATGGCACGTGTGCCTGACATGGCATGCAAAGCCATGTTGCCTGGTACACGTGGCCTTGCCCATTCTTCTGGTTTTCAGTGCACATACCCATTTGACGATCAGAGGACTTCGCACATGTGGCAGTGCTGGAAACTGCAGAGCTGGTTTTATTTTCTGGCATGCCCATGCGTGCCATCCAGCTGATTGTCGTGCATGCATGCGTGCCAAAAACTGGAAGTGCACATGCCAAAAACTAGAAGAGCATGCACTGAAAACTAGAAGTGCACACCAAAAACCAGAAGTTCATTTCCTGGCACGTATGGCTCCTCTTTCGGGTTGTGTCCCCAGCGAATACGTGCACTCCCTTTTCAGCGCTTGATGCCAAAATGGTTCACTGAGGTGGCGCAGTGGTTAGGGTGCAGCACTGCAGGCCACTTCAGCTGACTGTTATCTGCAGTTCAGCGGTTCTAATCTCACCGGCTCAAGGTTGACTCAGCCTTCCATCCTTCCGAGGTGGGTGAAATGAGGACCCAGACTGTGGGGGCGATATGCTGACTCTGTAAACCGCTTAGAGAGGGCTGAAAGCCCTCTGAAGCGGTATATAAGTCTAACTGCTATTGCTATTGTTATTGCTATTGCTATCACTGTCATATATGGTCTAGAGGAGATGCTATCTGAAAATATTGAACTAATCAAAAGATTTAGAATGCGCACGTGTCCAAACTTTCCTAACACTCCGAAGTACAGACCCAGATTCAATGTGAATTTGTCTATAATTAGTGAAATAAAAGATGAGTTATATAAATCTTACAACATAATCCTTAGAATATGACCCCCGTAGCATGCTTTTAAAAATAACAGCCAGCTGCCATAATTTAGCAGGAAGCCTGTGCCTACAAACTATTTAGGAAGGCAATGCCTTTATTCCAGGTATGTAATAGTGGATTAATTGTGCTATAAAATTGGTCTGCTAATGATATCTAATTTAACTAAAGGGGATGCACTTACATAAAGATAGTTTAAATTGCAAGTACTTAAATTTAGGTTGACATTGGTGGAAGTCAATACTCTTATGAAGCCTGCTAGCTATAAAGCCTGTGTCACATCATAATTGCAGTGGCAACCCTGGTCATCTTGAAATTCCTCGTATGTCACAAGCTCTTAGAATGACATAGGTTGGTGACTCCTGTTTTGAGTCTTAACAAATATTGTATGCTCCTATCATCCTGCTTCTTGACTGTAGATTTGAAGTAAGGTGTCTTGTATATTCTAGGTCAGGGGTGTCAAACTCAAGGCCCAGGGGCTGGATCTGGCCTGTGGGTGCTTAGATTTGGCCTGCAGAGCTGCCAGGAAACAGCAAAGGACCGGTCCACGATGCTTCTGCCAGCAAAAATGGAGCTTTGAGCTCCTTTTTCACTGGCAGATGTTTGTAGAATGTTTTTGCTTTTTGTATTAGGCTTCCGTATACATTAAAAAGCACACACTTAGTCCCAAAAACCCTCTTTTATTTCAAAGGCTGTAAATTATGTTCATTCACAGCCCATAATGAGTCCCAAATAGTTGTAAAGAGTCCTACAATAGGCTGCCAAAGTTCTTTGAGATAAGGCTGATAAGCACCCACCTCTATCTTCCTTGAAACACTGACAAAGACTTAACTGGCAATTCGCTTGGCAAGGCCACATGGAACAAAGAGTCGAAAGGAGCTTCAGGATGTAAACTGACCAGCATGAACCAAGTTGCTTCCTGTACGTCTCACGAGCCTTTGCTCCTCCTTTATGTCCTATGGGAGGGGCCAATCACCTCCAAGCCTTACTCTTAAGTTGTTCCCTTCTGTCTTAACTGTTCTTGCCTTTTGGCAGCTCTACCTCGCTGCTGTCCGACTTTGGAGGCTCCGGAGGTAGCACGTAACTCCCAGATGGCCCTGGCCCCCTCTCTGCCTCTCATGCAGAGCCCTTGTCTCAGCCTTCCCCAGACTCCAGGAATGGCCCATGTTCCTCCCCAACCTCCTCACTGTCTGACTCTGCTTCCAGCTCTGTAGGCCACCAGCAGACCATTTTTGCCGTTGCAGCCAAAAATGGAGCTCAGGAATCTGTTTTTGCTGGCAGATCTCTTGGGCCACTACAGGTGCCTCCGACATGAGTGACATCAAGATGGCTGTACCCACCCTGACCCCCTGAGGTCAAAACAATCCTGATGAGGCCCTCAATGAAATTGAGTTTGACACCCCTGTTCTAGGTGCATTTCAATTTGGATGGAACAGCTATCACTTTCATGACTCTATGTAGCAAATCAAGGAGATAACCTTGGTGAGAATAGGCAGGAATGGTTCTATAAGCCACAAGAGGCAAACATTCCTTAAATTCTGGGAAAATGAAATCAGTATTGAGGAGAGAGTGCAGACTGGCTCCTCCCTGACTCCCTGGGAAATAAGAAGGAGACAGGGAAGAGGAAACGCAACCAAGCTTGTAGCCTATCTTGGTATAGTTCATTTCTTCCAGTGGAGTCTGTTTTTTGATCTGGTTTACCCTGAAGGTGCTGATATCAATCTTGCAAGCCTCATTGCACTTTACCTCCCTCTTGTAACACTGGTAATTTTCCACTTGGGTTAGCCCAATGCATTGTACACAGGGACTGCTTGTGAAAATGGTCCACTAACTTTAGTTAGTTCAAAATCGAACAGCTAGACTTCTCACTGGGACTAGCTAATATGAACCTATTATGCCAGTATGCCAGCTCGACTGGTTGTCAGCCGACTTCTGGACTCAATTCAAAGAGTGGTTTGGGCTTAAGATTCTTTTAAAGATATTTCCTTCAGTTTCCCAATCTAGCCTGGAATCCTGAGATGTCTTGTATTATAAAATTTTATATTTTCCAGATCTGACGCTCACAAACTTTTAAAGATTAATCAAGGCTAATTAATTGATATAGAGAAAAGAAGGGCTAGGGGGTGACATGATAACAATCTATATATCTAAAAGCAAAATGCCACTCGCTCAGCATGATGAAATCTCCAGAACCGTAAAGCCTACAAACTTGAAATTTGGTACGTATTTTCCTCTTGGCTTCTAGGTGCTCGCTAAGAAAGGATTTTTCAAAATGATCATCAGATCATTAGTATTTCTATACAGTAATTAACACACTCTGATGCTAAGGAGTTCTACTACCCTTCCCATTTGAAAAGAACTCTGTTCCAACTGCCAGTGGACTCACATTCTGTTACTTCAGTACTATAAGGAGGCAGTCTAGGCCTCCTTACAGTACTAAATGGTGGTACCTCACCAAAATGTCTATGCCTTCCACCTATGGAACTGCTTCCTGACTCAAGGTGGTGGGAGCAATATTCCCTTATGTGTTTCAATCACCGGGCACCACTGAGCCAACAGAGTGAACTGGATTTCACTTGCATTGCCAATCACATAGTTTGTCGCAAAGCACTGGTATCCAGCTAGTGCTCTAATATATGAGCTGTCACAAAGAAGACCTATTTTCCAAAGCAGCAGAAGGCAATATAAGAAGCAATGGATGGACCCTGAACAAAGAGAAAGGCAATCTAGAATTAAAGAGAAAGAATAAGAACAATCAATCAGTGGAACAACTTGCCTTCAGAAGTTGTGGATGCTTCAACACTGGAGACTTTTAAGAAAAGACTGGACAACCATTTGTTGAAAATGATATATGATCTCCTGCTTGATCAGGGGGTTGGACTAGAAGATATCCGTGGACCCTTTCAACTGGGTTATTCTATTCTTTCTTTGCATCAGATCTACTTGACTCTGTTGACTAATAAACTATTTGTAACTCAAGATTGAATCTTGGTGCTCTCTGAACTCCCCCCCCCCAGATATTTCATTACCAAACTAGGTTATATCATCAGTGGCTGAAGGAATGAGGTTTGGTCTCTATCTAGCTCTCTTACTGGTTTGCCCTGTCAGTGTTAACTGGAGTGTTCTTGGTGGTTTCCTTGATTAGCTGCTGTTTACTAATCAATATTTTGTTTGAGTTGATAGTTCCTTGATTGGGGTATTTCTAACTTCTTGATTAATCGGTGTTAATCTCTGTTGAGTTTTGAAATTTGGGCTTTGACTGTCGTGAGGAGGTGTTGGGAGGGGGCTTGTCTCCTTTTTGGCTTTTTGGTTATCTCTTTGGCATGGTAAGTAGATGTTGTTTATCTCTGTGTGCCTGTTGGTGGCTTGATCTGTCCAAGTGCCAGGCCTCCAGGAACCTCTCTAGTATTTTGGGATTTGGCTTGGTCTAGAATTCTCTATTTCCTAGTTGGAATTATGGATGAGTTTGTCAACCTGTTGTGAAATTATGGGATTTTCATTATATCTTCTTACTGCTAGTTGTTCATGGATACTCCTGATGACTAAATGAATGCTCTTTGAATGTCAATCTGTTTTAGTGACAACTTTCTCAAGGACATTGGCACTAATTTGTTTGGTTCTGAACCCACTGGTTTTTTCCCCCCTTTCTATTTACCTCAGCTTTGCCAAACACATTTTGTTTTCCTATTCAATCCTCAATTTTCATCATGTGCTCAAGTATGCAAATTTCTGCACCATTACTAATGATTGCCTCAAGGGAGCTGCCAATCTTTTTATGGTTGAAACAGATTGACTGGATCTTCCTGCAGTCTAAGGACCGTGCTGGTAAAAGGACTCCAAATCCATAATTCTGTAGTTAGACCTCCACAATGCTTTTTCAGAACAATGTTAATGGCAACCAAGGACTGGTTTTCATTCCCTTAGGAAGGATGCCAGAGTGCTCACATACCAGTCCTCCAAGTTTATTTGGTGAGATCTGCAATTTGAATTTGCACCTAGAAGGTTCCAGGCTGAATTTTTCATCTTTTTGTTTATGTAGTTCAAAAGTTCTTCACTTAGGACAACAAACAGTGACAGTCTTGCCAGCACCAACTGCAACGTCTGCAACATCTGTTTGCCAAATAATTAACAGTGACAGTTAGTTGGCACTTCTGGAGGATTCTCTGTGTCACCCAGAGTTGGAGTTACAATGGATCCTGCATTCTTGAAGTCCTGCAAATAACAGGATTTTTCCACATCCTTTTATCCTCAACTGCTAGTATATTTTCTTCACACTGTCCTCTTTTTATCTGAATATAAAACCCTGAAATAGATAGTGCCCATCTCTGTCCAAGTATTTCAAACAAAGAGCCTGACTTTTAAACCATGTGATAGATTTAGATCTGTTTCATTGTTCCTTTATATCTTTCTTCTGACAACCTTAGCAAAGAGAATTAAAACCCTCTATATATAGTATTTCCCATCATCATTATCTTTAATGACCCCATAATCCCTTGTGGGGTAGAATCTGGGCAACTGAATGAAGCTAGCAGAGTGCTTAATGGCCAGATGCCCTTCCTGTTGCCAATGTGGAGTTTTGTCCAGCAGATATATATTCTCGTTGTGCCCAGAGAGAGAAATATCTGCCTCTGTCTAGGATTGAACTCACAGCCTCCTGATTGTGAGGCAAGACCTCATTTTATATGCATAGGATCACCAGGAGATTAAGTAGATATACTGTAGATTCCTAAGGAGAGGCCAACGTCAAGGCAAGCATATCACAGTCACACTCATCGGAAAGTGCTTCATAAATCCAGGTCCCTAAGGCCAAGGGTTTCTAAAATATGTCTTCTACTACATTGGCAGGAAAACTGCAGACAATATAATATTGTCTCAAAAAGGATGGAGATGTGCCAAGGTCTCTTTGTCCTCATTTCCACCTTGCCAATTACCTTCTGGCAAAGGATATATCAATGTACTTCAGGCTTAGCTGTTCTACCAATGGCTCAATTAACTCTTGACTAAAGTAAGACGGTACTTTTCTCCTATTGCATTGCTTATAATCTGCAATTTGAATTCTTAGGATGAACTAAAACCTAAAGTAGGCAACAAAGTCCAGGGTGTTACAAAGTTTAGTAATAGTTTAGTGTAGAGTCCTGTAGTTCAGTTCAGTTTAGTTTAGTTTATTGTCATTGCACCTTGTACAACGAATTAAATGCCATCTCCAGTGTGCATTATACATAAAAAATAAAAACAAACACCTGAATTGTATTTTTCCCACTGTACTATCACTTGCTGTGATCTTGGACACCATGTGTCTATGGATGTAGCCCTAAACTACACTTTTGACCCTTGAACATGTTTTCCTAGCAATCTTCCCAATGTTATGGCATCTGCATATTTTACACACATCCCTTCTATTCTATCATCTAAGTCAGGGGTCTCCAACCTTAACAACTTTAAACCTGGTGGACTTCAACTCCCAGAATTCAAAGCTGTCTGGGAATTCTGTGAAGTCATCCAGGCTTAAAATTGCCGGTTGGAGACCTCTGATTTAAGTCACTTATTAAAAAAAAAACAATGGGCCCTGGACCCATTGAGGTACACTTGTTCAGCTCATCTAGATCCATCTTGTAATAAAATGGTCATCTATCCATTATTGTTCCATTCAACATGAAGGAGGCTGTAATCTACTTGATCAATTGCCTTTCTAAAATCTAATTGTTCCATCCCATGTAAATGTACCATCCCTTTGTTAGTGATCATGATGTTGGAGAAAGAAACATCATATTTCAATGTCTCTTAACAAATCCATGCCAGTTTCTGTCATCACCTTATTAATTTCTAGATGTTTGTAAGCCCACACTTTGACTGCTTGATAATTTATATTACTTGCTATATTCTTAACTGTAACTCAGTAAATGTCAGGCTGATAGGTATAACAGAATACTTAAAGCAAAGATAAATACCATGTTAACAGGAATTGTGAGGAATGTAACAAAATGCCTAAAATGTATTGGTTTTACATTAACAAGCAAAACATGTATGAGATCTGAAGGGTAGCAGCTAAAAATATTAAAAAATACACAAAGAAAGACAAATAATAGGTGAGAAGATTCAATCGGGAATCAAAAGGTTAAACAAATAAGCTTCATAGAGTTGTGGAGTTTAAGAGAAGGTAAACATTAAAAAAAAAATTCAGGTTCCAGTAGATGGAATGTGAATGTGTTTATAGAGAGATACATGGAAATGATGAAAGTTGTGGAGAATAAGGGCTGGTTATTATATGTTTGTACAAATATATAATTATATATAATTATACATCAGGTCAACATTACTTAAACAGAGAAAATAGAATGACAGTTATAAAATATGTGGTGTCTGATTCAATGCTAGTAACTGTGAGAGAGATCTTGGAATCCTAGTGAACAATCACTAAGTATGAGCCAAAAAAGCCAACCCAGTCCTAGGCTGCCTTAACAGAGAGATAGAATCAAGTTCACATGAAATGCTAAAATCACTTTATAATGCCTTGGTAAGGCCACACTCAGAATATTGCATCCAGGTTTGCTCACCACGATATAAAAAGATGTTGAGACTGCAGAAAGAAAGAGTGCAGAAAATAGCAATAAAGATAGTAAGGAGACGGAAGGCATATAAAGAATGGTTTAGGAACTGGGTATGTCTAGTTTAATGAAAAGAAGGACTAGGGGTGACATGATAGCAATGTTTCAATATATAAGGGACTGCCACAAAGAAGAGGGAGTCAACCTATTCTCCAAAACACCTGAAGGCAGGACAAGAAGTAATGGATAGAAACTAATCAAGGAGAACAGCAATCTAGAACTAAGGAGAAATTTCCTGAAAGTTAGAACAATTAATCAGTAGAATGAATTGCCTCCAGAAATTGTGAGTGTTCCATAACTGGAAGTTTCTAAGAAGAGATTGGACAACAATTTGTCTGAAATGGTAAAAGGTTTCCTGATTGGGTAGATTACACTAGAAGACCTCCAAGGTCCCTTCCAACTTGTTATTCTGCTATGACAGATGGGCAAAAAAGCAGCGGGAGTGGCGGTGACTTCCAACTTTCTGCCAGCTTCCACATTGAGTTTCCTCATAGAAAGGTGTCAGGGAGTGTTAGGAAGTGACAATCATGTGACTATGGCTGACCATAGCAGTACCAAAGTGGCCACAACTTTGCCAGATTGCAATCCAATGGGAGCCATGGGTCTCAAAACTGGGAGCATTTATTTAGCTCATTTGAGGTACGCTAATTTCAAAGTTTTTGCTCTATGATGATCATTTTGTAGCAGGTTACATAAAAATGATGATGATGATGATGATGATGATGAAGAAGAAGAAGAAGAAGAAGAAGAAGAAGAAGAAGAAGAAGAAGAAGATGAAGATGAAGATGATGATGATCTTATGGGATTTTTGTATACAAACAGACAAAATACTGGCGCATAATACACCAGACCACACTGGTTGAGAAAAATAAGGTTATAATCATAGACATCGCAATACCAGGTGATAGCAGGGTTGATGAAAAGGAACATGAAAAAAATCACGAAATACCAGGACTTAAAAATTGAAATTCAACGATTATGACACAAACCAGCAGTGGTAATTCCAGTGGTAATTGGCACACTGGGTGCTATTCCAAAAGCATTGGAATTACATTTAAAACAGTTAAAAATTGACAAAATCACCATCAGTCAAATGCAAAAAGCCGCACTGCTTGGATCTGCACGCATATTATGAAAATACGTTACAACGTCCTAGGCCCCTGGGTGGGGCCCGACTAGTAATCAGTGCCAAATCCGGTGAAACAACTGGCCGCTGTGATACAATTGTGTTGATATTAATAATAATAATAATAAATAAGAGAGTTTTAATAGTGAGGGGTCCTTTGTGCTCTCTGAGCTTGGTTTTTTTCCTTAAAGATATTTCATTACCCAAACTAGGTAACATCATCAGTGCTAGTTTGGATAATGAAACATCTGCAAGAAAACAACCAAATATTCTTCTTTATTAGTTTTAATAGTGTTTAAATAATACATAATATTTGATGTCCCAAGGAGTAACATAAAGTACAGTAAATGGGAGAAGAAAGAGAGAAGAAAAATAATGGACAATATAGCAATAGCAATAGCATTTAGACTTACATACCGCCTGCAGTACTGCACTCTAACCATTGTGACACCACGGCTCAAACTCCAAGTGTTGGAAAATGAAACATATTTCAGTCCTTCACACACGACAAGATCAAGGAACAGACTCCACAAGTGGAATAGAAAAATACTTTCATATTATAGCACAGTATTGAAGGCCTGGTTCTATTTTCTCTTTCATACCTTTTCTATCCCAGGGAGGAGCCAATATGAGTCTCTTCCTAATACTTTCCCCGTTTCTCAGATTCAAAGCATGCTTTGGGTTTCTAAATAATTTACGGAAGATCATCTACAAATCTGCAGGACACCATACAGAAAGGACACCCAGAGATCAGAGATAAGATTATTCCAGTTAGAACTCCCCGACTTGAAATGTTTCCCATGTTTATAAATGACCAGTGGTAGGGATACAGTCATTTCAAGTAATTCTGTTAGGTAAAAAGGCAAGTGATAAATTTTATCTAAATGTGGAGCTGCTGTGCAGGGGATTTAGAATAAAGCACTACCATGGATATCCCCACGACCTGGAATCCATTAGCACTGTTGCTGCATGGATAGCTCCTTCCAGAGATGGGTTCCTACCAGTTCAGCCCGGTAAGGCCGAGTAGGTAGTAACTCGGCCTGCTACACCCCCAAACTGATTCTATTGTTGCCACCGCCATATTGATTTTTGGATCTGTGCATGACCAGAACAATCTTCATACGCAGAAATGTATTTTTTTTCTTTTCTAACATTGTGTGCATGCACAGATCTTTTCAGGTGCAAATGCACACGCATTGTTTTTTGTGCACCAAACCAGCAGTAATGCCGGCACCAACCCATCCCTGGCTCCTTCCCATAATTCCAAGAGTTAGTGCCGTTCTCCAATTGTTCCAAAGAATAAAGATATTTTTTTCCCTAAATCCTGAAGCTTTTAATCTGTAATGTTTTGGTCAGAGGTTTTTTTTTTTTTTTTTTTTTTGCAGAACATTGAAAGTGTGTTTTAATGAAGGGAAAAATAGAAAGTATAATAGCAAGTCTTTTTTTGAACCATCAGTCATACAATCTGATAAAAGGTTAGTCCTTTTTTTCACCTGAAGGGGCAAAAAAGAAGAAGAAATCCAAACAACTCATTTCCTCTGTTCATTATTTTAATAGTACACAGAAAAAAAGGGGTCACAGATAAAGAAAGGAGCCTTTTTAGAACACATTTGCTGAAGGAACTGGTTCATGCTGATTGATGGCAAGGCCACCTCGCAAGATAAGTTAACCGTAGTCATCAATTGTCAGTGATCAGCTTCACTCCATTTCTTAGCCTTAGCCCCGAAGAGGCAAACTTCTGGCCTATTTCACTCTGAGGCATATTGCATTAACCTCGCAGCGATACAGAAAACCAAGAGACAGAAAAACAAGTGGGATTTATAGTGGACAAAAATGAGTGAGGCAGGTATTCTAAATTAATGGAACAGTTGAGGGATTTTTTCAAGCTCTCTTTGTTTTAGGATCAGGCTGGTAGCTTCGAACACGCAAACATATAAACACACACACACACAGGAAGTAGGGAGGGGGAGGGAGGGAGAGAGAGAGAGAGACGGAGAGAGAACTACATATTTTTCTACTTGCCAGCATTAGTCATTTCTAGCCTATTAGTCATTTAATCTATTGCAGCCCTTGAGAACACATGTAAATACACAAGAACTTTCTACACCTGCTTGCCTGGAAATGATTCTTAGGCTCACTTGCCCCATTATACTTATTTACTTCTCCCTCACGGCTTTGAGCTCTAGTATTTAGCCTGGCTTTTTGCTTCTTGTGTAGTGGAAAATTAGTACTATGAAAGCAGGCAACAGAGCATCAAAGCATCAAGATATATTGGTGTTATTAACAGGGTCAATATTATTATGTGCTACCACCAAGATCCCAAGCTTCGCTGTGCCTTTATAAGACTTACAGTAGTGGAGAAGAAAATGGATTTTCCTACAAGTTGTCAGACCTGCAAGCCATCTTTTCTTTTTGGCTTTCAGGCCTGCCGCACTTTCTACTCTGGGAAAATGGGAGGAAGGATAATACGCAGTTGGGTGATGTGTAGCCATAATAACATTCTTCTTAGAAAGTCAAGGTCGCTTTTGTCTCTGCACCTGGCCAGATATGGATGGGAGGAATCTGTCTCCATGGCAGTGAAAGATTGGACCATGCGATGAACTTGTGGGTGTTGGATCTTGAACTTCCAACTGGGTGGGAAAACCTGGAAGCTTTCAGATTCGGGTTTTTCCCAGGTGTGCCATCATGACATCTCTAATAAAGTGTATCCAAAGCCTTGGAGTTTTATTTCATTGGGGATGTTTTTTTAGAACCCTGACATAAGTGGTATGATGTGAGCTATCTATCCCTGTTGCCGTACAGCATCACAATCTCTTGCAATAAATCTGATTTGAATCTGATTTGTGTTGTGGCCCAGCAGGAGCCGTTGGAGCTGCCACCAGACTCCAACAGCGAGAGGCCCTATGAGTCGGCTTTGGAGGATGTGGAGGACTCTGGACAGGGTTCCGAGTCTGAGCAGGGCGCAGAGAGGCTAGTTGGCCACCAGGAGGCGCCTGAGCCTTGGACCAGTGGGGAGGAGACAAGGGAGTGTGATCCAGACGTCAGCAGTGGGGAGGAGCCAAGGGAGTTGTTCCTAGATGCCCGGCACCGGAGAGCTAATAGGTGTAAGGAACAATTATGCATTTACAGGAGGTAATTGCACTCAGCTGGTGGTAATTAGGCTCCTCTCCAGACTATAAAAGGAATGCTTGTGCACACATCCCTTTTGCAGAAGTCAACTCATTAACTAATGTTGGAGAACAGTATTGTGAGCTTGGCAGGCTGGATTGTGCCAAGGCTTATCTGTGCCGGTTTGCTGCCAAGGACCTGTCTGTCTCTTAATAAATTCCGTAAAGTATCTTTGGCTTGGAGTGCTTTGGTGTGGAATGAGGGGGGTCAGAACAATTTGGAACAGGTACTCTGGAATGCATGAGAGCACAAATGCAGCCAGTATCTGGGACTCATTAATATGGCTGCATTTGTTCCCAGGAACCAAGCAAAAGGCACAGCTGGTTCAATGAGTCAAAGATAAGGACTGCATTCACCTCCTAGACCAGGGATGTCAAACTCAGGTTGTCGTAGCATCATCATGTGATGTATCACAACTTGTTTCCTGACGCATCTGACCCGCAGGCCATGAGTTTGACAGCCCTGTCCTAGACACACCTCTTCCAAATTTAATTTGAAACACTGCATTAATATACACAACTCTTATGCAAAGGGCTGGCTCTGGCAAAAATGGAAACCATTGCAATTGGGTAGGTTATATTCTTCTACAATAATAAATAAATAAATAAAATAAACTTCTACAATCTTCTCCTTCTTCTCTCGTTTAAAGCTATAGAGTAAACTTTCCTAGCTTATTTATGGCAAAGTAGTGAAATTTGTCACTAAGGATCACCAAAGATTTCATCTTCATAGCCTTCAGCACCACAGGATAGAACGGGTAGATTCCATAACCTTCTCAATACAGTGGAAAGCATAGATTCACAATTTTCATCTCCAACTATTATTCCTTTATTACCTTCATATAATGCTACACACATGCATCACAATCTTTTGAGTTACATAAGGTAGAATTTTTTTAAAAAATGGAGTCCTTGGTGCTCTCTGAGCTTAGTTGTTTTCTTGCAGATGTTTCATTATCCAAAATAGGTAACATTGTCAGTCTGATAATGTTACCTAGTTTTGATAATGAAAAGTCTGCAAGAAAACAATCAAGCTCATAGAGATAACGTAACAGAACTTGCTGACAATAAAATAAAAGAGATGAACGGCACCTTAGAAGTCTTCTAGTCCAACTCTGTCTGGGTAATGATGATTTAAAGCTTTTCAGCCAATGTAAGGCTGTAACCTAAGATGATGAAATGAGGATGAGTCAGCAGAGGTATTGCCACTTTAAGAAGCCGGGTTATTGCCTCTTTAAGAAGCTGTCTATATAAAGGAGGCCATGAGAAGACTAGTGACATGCAGTCAGGGGAGACAGGGGAGGCACAGCCTCACCACTGTCAATCATGAAAAGGAAAAAAAATGTAAACAGGAAAAGGCGAGTGCTTAGGTTAGGCTAGCTAGCTGTTGCCACACCGTGAATGACTGCCTGTTTAAAAAAGCCTCTAAAAAAGTGCCCTCTACTATGAGGCAGGAGAACTGCATGCCTCATCTAGTCTGACTTTTTAGGTGCTCGAGCAGAGTTAAGTGAGGGTTAAAAGCCTAAAAAATCCCGAGGTAGTTGAGGCATGCAGTTTTCCTGCCTCATAGTAGAGGGCGCATTTTTAGAGGCTTCAACTCTGTCATTCTGTTTAAAGCTGCAGTGTCGCGTTCACTCTTCCTCCTCTCTTTCTCCATTTCTGATGCCCCCCCCACCCCCACCCCACGCTCCCACTTTTCCTTCAAATTTCCTTTTTTTCCCCTTTTTTCTTTAATAAATGCAATACTCAGGCATTCTCTTCTCTCCCGCGACACCCCACTGACTAAAGTACTTTCTTTCGCCCGCCTGAGCTCGCGGCAGAGCTCAGGTGGGCTGCTGCGAGCTCAGGCGGGCAAAAGAAAGTACTTTAGTCAGTGGGGTGTCGGGGGAGAGGACTGCCTCACCAGCCATAAACCTCACCGTATGTCACTGGGGAAGATGTATCTCTTTCTTTGTGTATCTCTCTCCTTGTGTCCGGCATACATTGCTAAGTTCTCCATGTAGTGTTAAGAAGAAGATTGATTGTTTGTCAGGTATTTGCTTACCACGTATATTTCTGTATATGTCTTGTATATAAACCACTGCTAAATGTCTAAGTTTCTGTGTGCTGTGTTTTGCTCCTGAGTTGTCACCTAATAGTAATCACACTGCAAACGCTCTGACAAACCCCCTGCACAAGCAGGAAACCCTACATCACTTCAGTCCAATCTGTTCTTAAAAACTTCCTGGGTTGGGAGGTTTCTCCTAGACTTCCAGAGGCAAGTTGTTCCACTGATGAATAGTTCACACTGTCAGGAAATTTGTCCTTAGTCCTAGGTTGGTTCTCCCCTTGATTAGTTTGCACCCATTGCTTATTGAGCCCTCATTTCAACCCTGAGCTACAAATATTCTCCTTTATTGGTTAAAACAAAGCCTCAGGTTACAGGCACTGCATGGTAGAACACAGTTTCCATTAAATATGACAGAATGCTTACCATACTAGGTAGGGCAGAGAGAAAAGGAATTTCCTGACTAAACGTCACTCTTGGCTTTTGCAGTAGGGTGCAGACCAGGAATGTGGCAGTGTTGCACTACCATTATCAGGATGCAATGGTAAAAATTTCAGTACTTTTTGAAGTTTTTGTTTTGTAAGGGAAAGATAAAAGTTCCCTCGCTCATATGTGCTATTTGTTCCCGACTCTAGGGGGCAATGCTCATCTCCGTTTCAAAGCCAAAGAGCTAGCGGTGTCCAAAGGCATCTCCATGGTCATGTAGGCTGACATGCCTAAATGCCGAAGGCACACGGAACACTGTTACCTTCCCACCAAAGGTGGTTCCTATTTTTCTACTTGCATTTTTACGTGCTTTCGAACTGCTAGGTTGGCAGAAGCTGGGACAAATACGCGGTGCTAGAGATTTGAACCCGCCAAACTGCTGATCATTTTGATTGACAAACTCAGCATCTTAGCCACTGAGCCACCACATCCCTTTGTTTTGTAGGAAATTGCTAAGGATGGTAAAATAGAAGTGGAAAACAAAACTCTTACAGGATGCAAGTCTTCCATTAATTCATCAGGCATTCGCTGAACTGCCTTCCTTTCCTTTATATCATAGAAATAAAGGCCTCAGAGTATGGGCTGTTGGCCAACTCTTCTTGTGCTATTGAAGTCTCTCAAGGGCCTGTCCTTCAACTCTCCTCTGGTGCAATAAGATTTAGAGAGATGATTTGCTTCATCATTCAGCAGTGAGCTACTTATCCTTGCTCCTTGATGCTTCTTGTTTTCTTTGTCTTTTGCCTCCACAGTATCTTGGACTACAGAAAATACCTCTAAAAGAACAACAGAGAGCCAGGGCTAAAAGAGATCTGCCTATCTCTTCCTTCTATCTATTTCCAAAACGGGATATTTGGAACTAAATGTAGAAAAGCATCTGTGATCATAATGACATGAAACATTGAAAGAGAAAAGAAAAATAAAATGAAAATATATATGCTGTTTTGCATGCTAGCAGCACCTCGCAATACTCTCATAATAAATTGAGATAACAATATTTCAAGGAAATGGAAGAATTCTGTGTATGTATCGACATGTAAGAAGCAATCACTGCTGTATAATCTTGTTAAAAAGCTTGGCTCAGCAACAATGAAAATGATTAGAATGAAAGTTGATTGGCATGTTGTTGCCGATAATGAATACGCAGGACTCTCATCTTGGAACAAAGACACACTGAAACTTGTGTGTGTGTGTGTTAGATTAAAAAAACATGTATTGAAATATGCTACCCTAGAATATAGCAAATAACTTTGAAAGATTTACATAAACATTCCCACTATTTCTCACTTATGGGGCTCAGGAGCAAATGGACTTTGTATTGCAAGGAATTATATCTTGCTTCGGTGGCACAGTGGTTACAGTGCAGTACTACAGGCGACTTCTGCTGACTGCCGGTTGCCTGCAATTTGGCAGTTCAAATTTCACCAGGCTCAAGGTTGACTCAGCCTTCCATCCTTCCAAGGTGGGTAAAATGAGGATCTAAATTGTTGGGGGGCAATAGGCTGACTCTGTAAAACTGCTTAGAGACGGCTGTAAAAGCACTGTAAAGCGGTATATAAGTCTAAGTGCTATTGCTGTTTTTTAAAAAAAATTATGCTAGCTTGAATAATAAAAGAGGAATCCTAATTGAATGTTATGGGAAAAATAACAAGAACCGAACCCTGAGTGTAGAACCATGTATCCAAAAAGCTGAGCAGAGGCTGAGAACAATTTTTTATGGCTGCTTCAGTGTGGATTATTGAAAGGAGAGTTCAGTTGGAGTCAAAAGTTTAGATCAGTATTTCCTGGTTAGGGAATTCTGGAAGTTGAAGTATGTAGAAATTAAATTTGTTGAGATAGAGAAAGGCAGATCTAGATGATTCCTACTAACTGTACTTTCTGGCGCTTTGGGGGAAATAAGTTTGTAACAGGTGCCTGAATTAAACATAACCAATTATTGATAGGTAACACTGAAAGGTTTGTAAAGGAGGTACCAAACAATATCATGAGAATCATGGCATCGCCCTCCTCCCTTTCATCAAGGACACCACAGATAAAATCAGCAAAATTCTCCACAAACACAATATCAAGGCAGCCTTCAACACTGACCAAAAAATAGCCAACCCCCAAAGCGCCAGAAAGTACAGTTAGTAGGAATCATCTAGATCTGCCTTAAGAAACCCCAAAGACAAAATCCAGCTAGAAAATCAAGGAGTCTACAAAACACCATGCAAAATCTGCCTTGCAACATACATAGGACAAATGAACAGGAGAATAAATACACTCATCGCAGAACACAAGAATGCAGTAAGAAAAAAAGAAGAAAAACTTCCCCCTTTTCCAGCTCCTTAAAGCTACAGGACATGAAATTAATTTTGAAGGAACCAGGTTAATCTCTAAAACTGAACACTTCAACAAGAGAATAATTATGGAAGCTATCGAAATAGAGAAACACCCCCACAACATGAATAAACGTGGCAATACCTTCCACCTACCAGACATCTGGAAACCAGCCCTAGTCAACAAATGAGCACCACCCACCACCCAGGCTGTTACAACACAAAACAACAACGGACACACAGCCAGCACCAATCAACACGAATCTACCAATCATGATACAGCCACACATCCAATCAATCCACTTGCTGAAACGGGGCCAGCACTCCACCCCCCCCCCCAAGGTTTGTAGAGGGATGGCAGCTCCGATCATACTTTAAGCCCAAAACACCAGCCTGAAGATGGCATCTGAGAACTCACCGAAACATTGCCAAGACAATCTCAATCTTACATGGGAAAAGACCCGAATACAACAAGGCCAGCATACCTACACCCGTGAAAATCTACGAGAATGTATGTATGTATGTATGTATGTATGTATGTATGTATGTATATGTATATGTATATGTATATGTATATGTGTGTGTATATATATATATATATATGTATATATATATATATATATATATATATATATATATATATATATATATATATATATGTATATATACATATACATATACATATATGTATATATATGTGTGTGTGTGTGTGTGTGTGTGTGTGTGTGTGTGTTTATGTATGTATGTATATATCAGCCTTGGTGATAGTTCTGGTCTTTTTTGCCAAGGCTGAACATTTTAACAACAGAATAATCAGAGAAGCCATCGAGATAGAAAAACGCCCACACAGCATGAACAGGCGGGACGATACCTCCCACCTGCCAGCCATTTGGAAGCCTGCCCTTATTGATAAACGAGTCCCTAACATGATGAATGACACCAGGCCCACACTCACAAGAGCCACACAGGATATCACCACCAAACATCCACAAAGAAAGCAGACAAAAACCCACACTGATGAGGAGGCACGACCAAGGACCAGAAGCCAGACTGCAAATGCACCATTAGCCTCTTCAAACCCCTCCTATCCTTACATGAAACACAA
This sequence comes from Thamnophis elegans, assembly GCF_009769535.1. Taxonomy (NCBI): domain Eukaryota; kingdom Metazoa; phylum Chordata; class Lepidosauria; order Squamata; family Natricidae; genus Thamnophis; species Thamnophis elegans. Next base: position 17,191,120 of record NC_045549.1, on the reverse strand, counting down.
ACCCCAAACCAATCAGAACACACCCCCACCCAATCAGAACACACCTCCACCCAATCAGAACACAGCCAAGCTCCCACCCAATCAGCTCAAACCCCCACTGGCAGTTAAAAGGAAGAAACAGCCGAGATCTCACATTGCTCCTGGAAGCACGAAGCCTGAAGATGACGAATGAGACTTCATCGAAACATCGCCAAGACACCTCCAATTTTACACGGGAGAAAACCCGAATAATTAAAGACCTACATACTAACACCCGCAAAAACCTCAGAAAACACACACACACACACACGTGTGTGTGTGTGTGTGTGTGTGTGTATAGAGGGAGAGAGAGATAGAAATATAGATATAGATATAGAATGCGCGCACATGCATGCATGCGGCCTTACCTCCACAACGCCTCCGTGATGCTCCAACTGCTCGGTGGAGCATCGCACAGGTGCCGTACACTCCCTGCATGTGCGCAGAAGCGACAAAGAGCTCAAATACAGGTAAGGAGCTCAGGCGGGCAGGCTCTCTGGAGCACTGTATCAGAACGGTACCGATATAATCACTCTTATTAATGCTTGTTGCAGTAAAGTAGCATTTGCAGGAGGGATCAAAACAGCCAAAATTTTGGATGCGGTGTTGCAATCCAATCCCCCTATCGTTCATAGATACATCTACTTTACAAAAGGAGCGTGACCGGATCACGATGACCTATCTGCCAATTTGCACATTTGCAATTCTCCCCTGTTCTTTCAAAACAGGAGGGGAAACAATTCTGTTGGTACCAGGAGATGCTTTGTGGCATTCAGAACTGTTGAACTCCTTTTGGAATGTGCCTCTTGTAAACGACCTTATTTTGAAAATCATTTCAGTAGAAAAGAATATCTGTAGCTCAGGGTTGAACAGTGAGTTTTTCATGACATCGGAGCATAGTGCTTTGTTTTGCAGACATTTTAATACCCCATGTTTGCAAATTCTATTTTCACTCACGCTGATGATGTTCCCTTGTTGGGTTAAAATTATTTCTTCTAGTAATTTAAATGTGACATTGCAAGTATAAAGGATTTATACTGTACGTCTTGTTACAAGGATCTTTTGAGTGTATTCCTTTTAGGGTGTAATAAACTCCCGTACTCCTCCCCACTTTCTGACATATTGTAAGAAAACAGCTCTTTTTATTCTGAGCCAGCCTTGAAATCACTTTCCAAACCAGAATAGAATCCATACCTATAAACCTCCAATGATTCTACTTTGAAATATGAATCCCATTTATAATTCAGTGTCTTGGGATATGGATCCATTGTGGATTGTTGCCTGTATAAGAGGGTGAGGGACAGACACCTCAGTCTATATGCCAAGCAAATGATCCATTGGGATCCCGATATTGAAACAACTTACCTTATGTGTGGCCAGTATCTGAAAATACCATTTCACACACCACAGTATGGCTTAAGCAAAATGGTTTGGCTGAGATCGGCATATGTTGGACTGATTGGGGTAGATTGTAGAGGGTGATTCCAAAATATAATTTTATCATATTCATTCTATTATCTGTCTGTCTGTCTGTCTGTCTGTCTGTCTGTCTGTCTGTCTGTCTGTCTATCTATCTATCTATCTATCTATCTATCTATCTATCATCTATCTATCATCTATCTATCTATCTATCTATCTATCTATCTATCTATCTATCATCTATCTTCTATCATCTATCTATCATCTATTGTATTTTATTCCAATTTCATTTTAAATCATATTTTATTCCAATTTCATTTTAAATCATATTTTATTCCAATTTCATTTTAAATTGTATTTTATCCAATTCCATTTTAACTTGTTCATATCAAATTCTAGTAATAATTTGTCTCTGGAATTCTGCACTTTGATATGGCCTAAGGGCTAATCAATAAAGTAAACGGCAAACTGTGAAGAAATTAGCACTCACCCTTCTTAGAAGAATGATTATTTGGGGAAAATATTAAGAAGGCAAAATACTGTATTTCCCTGGATGAGAAAAGGAGAAACAGGTTTTTAAAGACAACGAGCAGCACCCTGCCCTCAGCAGATATTTGGTGCACAGTAAGACTGGGCCAGCCTACCTACAAAACAAAAGACCTCAGCTCCAGGGTGATGGGATTAAGACACGACCCTCCAGGACATAATAGAATTATCTAGTTCACCACATGGCACAACCAAGCCCCTTCATTACATCACCCAGCAAGGTTCAACCAGACTTGATTCAGACAAACATGACTCCACCTGGGAGTCTGCAACCAATAGGATACATACCCTTGCCACAGGAACAGGAAGCTCAAGGTCAAAGCCCAAGAAAGGGTATAAATAACATTCACTTTCCACTCCATGTGGTCAGCTACCCAGCATTTCAAACCCACGTGGTCCTGTTCACCATTAAACCATCTGTCAGGCGTGCCACATTTGGTATCCAAGAAAGAAAACCCCCAACGCCATTTGAACAGAGGTAAAGGTACTTTTACTGGACATGAAATGAAAACAGCTAAAGAAAAGCAAGATCTGAAGCAAAAAGGCGCAAACGTGTACATATCAAATGTTTATCCATGACCCTCCCACCAGTTCCCCAACCCAATGTGCAATCTGCAACTCCCAAAGGTGTCATGTGGGGTGCATCTTCAACTGGCCTCATTCAATTGGCATGTAGAGAAGGTTGACCTTGACCAAGCCTAAACACGAGCCATTAGTATGCCCAGGAAATGGTGAGAACAAAACTCCCTAATGATAACTCCTCCAGCACCTAGCGATTCTCCCACAAATACCACAAGCCCCCACCCTCCCCGTTACTATGGCAGCTGATAGCAAGCAAGCAAAGTGGAGGCTGACACCATCCTTCCAAGCAGCCTCCATGTTTCCAGTATCTTTCTCTCCACTTGGAACTGAATCCAGATGGACATTTCTCCCATAGATCGATTAGATCTCACAGGTTAGGTCTTCTCCGGATTCCATCTGCCAGCCAATGTCAGCTGGCAACTCCCCGGGGGAGACCCTTCTCTGTTGCAGCTCCAGCCCTCTGGAATGACCTCCCTGTGGAGATCCGGACCCTTACTACCCTCCCGGCCTTCCACAAAGCCACCAAGTCCTGGCTGCTCCAGCAGGCTGGGGGCTTGTGAAATATCCAGCCCCACGGTAACTGTGAATGTTGCGTCTTTTTTAAAGTGTTGTTTTGTTTATTTATCCCCTTCCCTTGTTTATTGTAAGCCGCCCGGAGTCCTTCGGGAGTGGGCGGCATACAAGACCAATAAACTCAAACTCAAACTCAACTCTTCCAACAATTCTAAACTGCATCCATACAATGGTACACATGAATCTATCGCGTATGCTATGGTTCCCAATGTACAGTCATCAGAGAGACAAACCATTTGAAATGCACAATCTTGGCCACTGTTCATCAGACCGCAAAACAAAGCTCGCATAGTACACTATAATGTACAAGGTAATGAAATGTCAATGTTCTTTAACCTAGTACAGTACTGAGAATTTCCTACAACCTATATAGTATTGCACAGAAACATTGAGTCATCTAAGAAAACAAGCAATGTCTGCATGTATCTCTATTTCCCATGTTTTAAATGTATGTTATGGAAAGCAAATACGATGCTATACTTTTGTGGTGTAACATGCCACTATGATTGAACAAAGCTCCACAGCATCCTTTGGCTTAATTAAACAGTTTCTCAAGGGATTGTTGCTGATAATAATCTGATATAAATACAAACAACTTCAAAATGAGCTGGAAAATTGAAGAGCTCTTTTTGTTTTTCTTCCTTCAGTACTTTGTACCTCTGTGAATAAACTCAGCAGGTGCTCAATGGCTCACCTTGCAAAGTTGCAATGATACATTGAAATAATTCTTGTTTGCAACTACAGTACAATTAATGTAATTATTGGATTTCTGGGAAAAAAGAAAAAAACATACTGCACCCATACTCTGAACAAACAAACACAAACATCACAAAAAGCTAGCTTGGCTAACCTCATAACTAGAGTTTGCACAAAAATCTGTACAAAATGTTCTATAGAAGGCATTTGCTACCAACAATGTGGTGCCGTTTGCTGGCAAAAATGTTCCCAAACATGTCACCAGAGTGTTGGAAATGTAAACAGGCACAGGGATCTTATTATCATATGGACCTGTTCATCAGCGAAAAAATATTGGTTACAAATAAAAGGGTGGTTAGAGGAGATGATAACACGACAAATAGACCTAAAACCAGAATTATTCTTATTAGGCATAGTGCCAGGGAATTACAATAAAAGTATTATATATTTAATGTTACACATAATAATAGTGGCTAGAATTACATATGCACAAAATTGGAAAAATGGAAGTATATCTAGAGATGAAATGGTAATAAAGAAAATATTAGAATGTGCCAAAATGGATAGGTTAACGATGGAACTTAAAAGATAAAGTGAAAATAAAAATGTATTTTTTTTAAAAAAAAGAAACTAGCACAGAAGCAAAACTGTAATAATTGATCAAAGTCAGATACGTTTAATACAATACAATACAATACAATACAATACAATACAATACAATACAATACAATACAATACAATAGCAGAGTTGGAAGGGACCTTGGAGGTCTTCTAGTCCAACCTCCTGCCTATACTGTTTCAGACAAATGGCTATCCAACATCTTCTTAAAGACTTCCAGTGTTGGCCATTCACAACTTCTGGAGGCAACTTCTGTTCCACTGATTAATTGTTCTAACTATCAGGAAGTTTCTCCTCAGTTCTAAGTTGCTTCTCTCCTTGATTAGTTTCCACCCATTGCTTCTTGTTCTACCCTCAGGTGCCTTGGAGAATAGTTTGACCCCCTCTTCTTTGTGGCAATCCCTGAGATATTGGAACACTCCTATCATGTCTCCCCTAGTCCTTCTTTCTATTTGTTGACATACCCAGTTCCTGAAACCGTTCTTCATATGTTTTAATCTCCAGTCCCCTAATTATCTTTGTTGCTCTTCTCTGTACTCTTTCTAGAGTCTCCACATCTTTTCTACTTCGTGGTGATGAAAACTGAATGCAGTATTCCAAGTGCCTTACCAAGGCATTATAAAGTGGCATTCACACTTCACATGATCTTGATTCTATTCCTCTGTTTATGCGGCTTAGAACTGTGTTGGCTTTTTGGCAGTTGCTGCACACAGCTGGCTCATATTTTAATGGTTGTCCACTAGGACTCCAAGATCCCTTTCACAGTTACTACTGTTGAGCAAGGTATCACCTATACTGTACCTGTGCATTTTGTTTTTGTTGCCTAAATGTAGAACCTTACTCTTTTCATCATTGAATTTCATTTTATTAGAATAATTAGATAGTGCCCAATGTTCAAGTTTGTCAAGATCCTTCGGTATCTTGAGCCTATCTTCTGGAGTGTTGGCTATTCCTGCCAGTTTGGTGTCATCTGCAAATTTGATGAGTTCCCCATTTATTCCCTCATCCAAATCATTGATGAAGATGTTGAAGAGTATTGGGCCTAAAACAGATCCCTGGGGTACTCCACTGCATACTTCCCTCCATGTAGATGCAGTTCCATTGAGGACTACACATTGAGTGCGGTTGGTCAACCAGTTACAAATCCATCTGGTGGTGTTTAAAAAGAAAGTTCTTTTATTTTACTAGCTATGTAGAAGGGATGGGGCGAATCACCTCCTCCATTTAAAAGAAGATGGTTAAGAATATGTACTGTAGCTCTTCAAAAAAAAAATAGGATAGCTTTAAGGACTTAAATGTTAACAACAAATTTCTAACTTTAAAGGAATATCAATGAATACGTGCAAGGGAAATGGAAAAGGTTGGGTGAATTTAAAAGACAGTATAGCATTTTAATGTAATTTGACATATATTTTGGTCTTTTGCCAGTGATGACAGCAAGGAGTCCTTTAGTTAGACCTGCATAACATTAGCTTGGTATGGAATAAATTTATGACAAATTGCAGATAGCAGTTTCAATTGCACACTTATCTCTGACTTGGAATATGAGATAGGTGATTTTGCTATTATCTACCAAGTCATAGTTTGTAGCTTGGTATCCCGCTATAATCTCAGTGATTACATCCTGCTAGAATTTTCGTGCCCAAAATAACGATCTATTTTTACATATAGGTATAATGTCCATTTTACGTGGATTGACATTCAATTAATTGAACGAATTCATGTTAAACTAGACACAGATAACTTATTTCAACCAGTTCCAATTCAATCTAATGGAAAAAAAATTAACTTTTCTGAATTTATTGTAGCTTGTGTCATAGATTGTACATGCACATGTGTTTTCCTTGCACGTATCAAGGAATAGGAATAAATGTCCTTTCATTGCATACTTATCAATAATGGTCTCTAATCTTTTTGGCTTTTTCTACTTCAAGTTAAATGCCATCATGAGATAGTTCCTCTAATGGTCTTTTTGTTTTAGGAGCATCCTACTATGACCACAGTGATGTACATTCGCTTTGAGGAACCGATCAAATACTTCACTCACCTCTGGAAAAAAATTCAAAAAAAATCACACACGTATTTCTCTGCCTACCGTTTTATTTGCAAGTTCAAACATTTGTTTTAGACTTTAATTAGAGAAGTTAGGCTTTTGATAGGCCTTAAAGAGCTACCACTTGCATGAGTAAATGTTTTTAAACGTGAAGAGATTATGAATTGCCACTGTAGGTGGGACAGTGGGTTGACAACAGAAGAATTTTATCTCATCCCAAAGAGTTGGAAGAACATCTTCAATACCTGATAAAATCAATGAAAGCATAATTTTTAACATAAATTGTTTCAACTTCTATCCTGAAAACGACACTATACAGCACTACACACCACAAGGACAGTTTTTTCCCAAATGCCATCACTCTGCTAAACAACTAATTCCCACAACATGGTCAAAATATTACTAAGATTGTATTACTATTATTCTTCTCATCTTTCCAAGTACCTATCTCTTCCATTCATGACTCTAATCATATTGCTTGTATCTTTACAATTTATTTTGTTTTATTTGTTTCCTAGTATGATTTGTTTGCTTATTAGTAACCTTGACTATAAATAAGTGTTGTATCTTATGATTCTTGATTAATGCATTCTATTTTATTTTTCTTTATGTACACTGAGAGCATATGCACCAAAGACAAATGCCTTGTGTGTCCAATCACACTTGGCCAATAAAGAATTCTATTCTATTAATCCAGCTATGATTTATTTTAAAAGGAAGCAAGCAAGTCTTCCTACCTAGTAGTTTCTAGCTCATTTGACTGTGTTCCTAATCAACAGACCCTGTGAAAACTATTCCATTTGTATCGCCAATGTTAGTATTAAATATATATTCCCCAAGCAATAGGAAAATACAAAATAGTAACAGACTGAAGAAAGAGCTGACACTCTTCCCAGATTCCAGGAATGAAACAAGGCAACAGTCCAAGTATAGGTAGTCCTCAACTTACAACAGTTCATTTAGTGACCATTCAGTTACGAAGGCACTGAAAAAGTGACTTACGACCATTTTTCAGAGTTATGACCTTTGTAGCATCTCCATGGCCATGTGATCACATTTCAGATGTTTGGCAACTGGTTCATACTTACGACTGTTTGCTGTGTCCCAAGGTCACGTGACCCCTTTTAGCAACTTCCTGATGAGAACAATCATTGGGGATTGTTAACAACCAGGGTTACTAATTTATCCACTGCAATGATTCACTTAACACAGTAACAAAGCCGGAAATGGGGAAAATCAGTTAACCAATGTCTCACTTAACAATAGAAATATGGGGCTCAATTGCAGTAATAAGCCAAGGACTACCTATAGTTTTTGTCCGAATTTCTCAGAGATGGAGAAAGTACATACACAAAACAATCACAAGTCCCTGTTTCCCTGAAAATAAGCCCTCCCTGGATAATAAGCCCAATCGGGCTTTTGAGCGTATGCGCTAAAATAAGCCCTCCCCTGAAAATAAGACCTCTCCCAAAATACTGTAGCAGCCATGAGGTGACTACGCTCGCCACCTCCTACACCTCAAAAATAATAAGACCTCTCTGAAAATAAGGCCAAGTGCTTCTTTTGGGGGGGCAAAAGAAAATAAGACCCTGTCTTATTTTTGGGGAAACATGGTAGCACTCTAGTTACTTTGTTCTCCCAATTATTGCTTTTTCCCCTTAAAAATGGAAAACAAACAAGCAAAACTTTGGGCATGAAATGGCTAGCATGAAAGCCAAACCATCCATTATAATTTAAGGCCCAAGCTGTTTAAGAATTAGGATGTGCTCCCAATCCTTCAGCAAGTGCCAACAGAGAAGTAGAGAGAAACGTTAAATCTGGCAAGGCTTCAGCTCGGTGCTCGCCAATGGTTCGCAGATGTCAACGAAGGTCTTATTAATAAGAACAATAATTAGTCAACACCTCCAGATTTAGGAACTGTAAAAACTGTCTCTTACTCAGAAATTTAGAGAGCATAGAACTGTTTGGAACAAAATGAAGTGAGGAAGATGAAGCATTAAAAGCAAGCACATTATACACTCTCTGCAGTTTAGACCCTGAAATAAGTTAATTGCTTTAACATGGTTTTAAAGAGTGGGGGGAAGCCTCCTTAAACATAACCTTGCTTTTTTTTTTTGCTTCTTCGTTTAATAGCAGCTACAACTCTTATAAATATTCATAAAAATGAGGATGGCAAGGATAGTAACAAGGTTAACAAATGAAGCCCTACATATACTTAGGATATAGTTTCTCTAAAGTCGGTTAGACTTATTCTCAGTTTAATGTAAATAGGGCAAGTTCTGGGTGTACACATGCTAATTTGTAGGGGGCAAATTGTAAAGGTCAACACTGACATGTTTATATTTTATTGGAATACCAATTTTCCTCAGGGGGGTGATCTACATATTTCCAAAACTCTTGTTGTCCTGACCTTTAACTGAGCCAAACGATGCATCGAAGATCAGCCTAAGTACCTCAAATGGGATAACGTACAGAGTGTGTCCAAAATCTGGGACCCACAACTTCTTGAGGGAGTGAAATTTGGGGGAAGTTGTGGCTTGTTTAGTGCTACTCTCTGCTGCTGCACTGCTAGGCTGCTGCTGCGGTCACCACAGTTCATTTTTAAATATCTGTGATAGTTTCTCAACCGGTTTTGTAATCCATCACTCCATTCTGCACCCAGCAATAGCAAATTACCTGCCCAATTTGCAGGGAAAGAAAGGAAGTCACGTGATTGTCATTTCCAATACTCTCTGCCATGTTCCCCCAAGGAAAGTCATGGGGAAGCCAGCAGGAAATCAGAATTCCCTTCCCCCAAACACACACTGCTTTTTTGCTCATCCTTGTCCATTCGGTATCTTTTTAAGTAAGGAAATACCTCTAAAATGATGACAAAACAGATTATTAATTCTATCCCACCATTTTAGCCTATCACAGTTCGAGGAGGCTAGACAGTTTAAGAGATAATAATCAGCCAAGGAAATGCCTGGGAATTCCATGAATCTCAACAAATTCTCCAGATATATTATGCTATGTTTTTTGCCAGATATTAGAAGCTTGGGATTCTTGGCTCTGCCTACAAATTTTCTTCGCACATTAGAAAATGTGATGTCTTAGAAACCATCATTATCCAGGAGTTTATTTGGAAAAAGAAAAAATAATCAGAAACACCATGCTTCCTATAGCTTAAATACTGCTTCAATTTTCTAGACATTTGAATGTAGGCTTCCAATAGGAAGGAAAGATAAGAGAGAAAGCACCTTTGAGAAAACCATGACTGGATGATTGAGAATTTTTAAAGACTTTTAGCTACACAATTTGGGATGAACACCTTTGGAATGGTGTGGGAGTAGGAATGGATTTCCAGAGGAAAATTGCGGACTAACAGGAACCAGGAGCACCACTCAGGTGACCCTGAGGACACAGATTAACCTCCAAGTGCTTCAATGACCTGCTAAAAGGATGCAAATGACCAGCTGTCAGCAAGGAATATAAATCCTTCCATCCCCACTACCATGTCAGAACTGAAGAGTTCTTTGATGAGAAGGGAAACGTCTTTAAAGAAAAAAACAAGAAAATCCAGTTGCCTCCTGAAAAAGCACTTCTGGGACAATCATGACCTGGATGACTGAGAATCTCTACAGACTATTAGAGTACAAGCGCTTTACTGAACAATCTGAGAAGATGTCGAGAGCCGAGGTGGCGCAGTGGTCAGGGTGCAGTACTGCAGGCCACTTCAGCTGACTGTTATCTGCAGTTCAGCGGTTCAAATCTCACCGGCTCAAGGTTGACTCAGCCTTCCATCCTTCCGAGGTGGGTAAAATGAGGACCCAGACTGTGGGGGCGATATGCTGACTCTGTAAACCGCTTAGAGAGGGCTGAAAGCCTTATGAAGTGGTATATAAGTCTAACTGCTATTGCTATTGCTATGTCAGCCTACATTTACCTGAATGCCAAAATGGTGGTGGGGATTATGTTATATATCTTAGCACTATGTCTAAAACCAGAATGATGACTACACTAGAATAGTGTATAGACTACACTATAGAATAGAATAGACTACAAAGAATAGACTACACTTTATTGAATATTGAATTCGGTCTTTCTACAAGGTAAACCTACAGCAAACATAGGAATGAGTTTGCATTTTTTTTAAAAAAAAAAATCATAAACAGAAAAAAAACATCCCTACATGTTTCCAAATGAAACCTCGGGGATTTTTGATATGCCAGTTTTCATTTTGCGGCTCCTGAACCACAACATATTAATTTAATATTTAATATTATTAATTTAATAACCAGAAAAATAATTCAAAAAATTGTGGCAAAGTAGATTTTCTAGATTTCAATTTTATTTACAAGAAAAATGTGACCAGCTTCCTGATTTTAAATATGTAAACTTCCTCCACTTAAAAAAGGCTGAAGATTTTTAAATTCGTGAAGCTGCCAATCAAGTCAGCATATCTACCGAATAACCTTGACTGATTAAAATTGACCTTAGCCATAGAACCTGGCTTCCAACTCCGACTTTACAGACAGTACTAGGACTGTGTAGTATTTCAGATCTGACTCCTAAAAGATTCGTTAGTATGGACAGTTACTCAAACATAGCCTCATTTAAAGCAGTTGTAGCTTTTCTTAGGAACATGAAAAATCCTGTAGGCCAGAATTTGCTAACGAGTCTATGCCGAAGAAAAGTAAGAATTCAAATATCTAAAGTGATTTTTAAAAAGGTGAGGTGAGCCTTGGTAAAAGGCTGAAATAATGTTTTTAGCAGTAGCGGATGAACAAATTTGTCACGCTTTTTTTTATTTCCCCCCCTCACTATTTTATTGTGAATTATCTTTTTTCTGTTTCTCTCTCAATCAGTCCACAGTTCCTTTGGGCACCTGCAAAACAAATAGAGTCTCCTAGTGTAATTTTTGTATGGAATTTAATAAACTCAGTAGATGAGTAGACATTTCCATTCATACGCCTTCCACCATCCTCCTAAGATACACCTACAATTCAACCTCATCCATCAGAAAGTCACTAAAGATGTTTTATTTTTGGAAATAAGTTTCTGTAGCAATTTATTTTCCCATCAAACTGAATAAAAATGATATAAGAAATGTTTGACACATCCTAGTTGCACTGCTCTGGTTATTTCATTGCCAAAACATAAAGAAATTGTTTCCATCTCCCTCCCTCCCTCCCTCCTCTCTCTCTCGTCTCTTTCAAGACAAAATATTCAAAATCCTTTAGGTGGGTGGATTAATCTCTCACTTTTGATTTTCTCCAGAAGTTCATGTTAATCTCAGTTGGTTTCTTCATGAATCAGGAGAAACAAATTTATAAATCGGAAAATCAAAAATTGCAGAACTTGAAAACTGATGATGTAGTAGAAAACCACACATTGTGGCCAGAGGCACTTTGCAATTGTTAATATAACAGAAGAATAGCTTCATTATATGCACTGGGGAGCAATCGTATTAACTTAATAATTATTTTTTTTATTAAAAGTCAAATTTAATTTTTTTCTAGCCATGTCATTTTTTAATGAATGTGCCTTAAAACTCAAAAACTATGGCCCACAACCAAAAAGATTGCACATTGTAATGTGTGGTATGATCTCAAGCAAACTTCTGCATGGAATTATCCATGTGAAAACTTTTTTCTTGTATAGCAGCCTCTAAATCCTTATTACAAAGAAATCTATGAATGTTTCATAGGCTTCCTACGGCATGTGGAGAATATGGTGACAGCTCAAAGTAGAGAAAGAATGGGCTAAACATCCAGTTCTAACCTGTCCTCTCTCTCTCATCTCCACATGTGTAACAGAAGTCCTGGTGTTTGCTTGAAGATGATATAGCAACCGGTTTAATTTAGAATCTTCTTTGTTATAATCTTGGATCTCATTGACTTATGACCACCACTGATCGTACACGTAATCATTTGACTCACGACCACCACTGACCCCAGAATTTATCTTGAGAGCTGAGGTGGCGCAGTGGTTAGAGTGCAGTACTTCAGCTGACTGTTAGCTGCAGTTCAGCGGTTCAAATCTCACCGGCTCAGGGTTGACTCAGCCTTCCATCCTTCCGAGGTGGGTAAAATGAGGACCCAGATTGTTGTTGGGGGCAATATGCTGACTCTGTAAACCGCTTAGAGAGGGATGAAAGCCCTATGAAGCGGTATATAAGTCTAACATTGCTATTGCTATTGCTTGCTAAGGGAGAAATTGATTAAGAGAATTTTATCCCATTTGATGATTTTTTCTTGCCACATTTGTTATGTGAATCACTGCGCTTGTGGAATTAGCCGTGACCCGTCAAAAGCGCGTTCCACAAAAGTGCGGTCGACGAAATCGCGTATGTGACGTCATCACAACGCGACGAAAAAGATCGAAAAATTGAAATAAAAATTAAATTACAGCAAGCCGATTCACATAAAGGTAAGGGTTAGGTTAAGGGTTAGGGTTAGGGTTAGGTTAGGGTTAGGGTTAGGGTTAGAGCATTAGCGTTACGTTTACGGTTAGGTTAAGGATTAGCGTTAGGTTTTTCGTTACGTTAAGGGTTAGGTTTAGGGTTAGGTTAAGGGTTAGGTTTAGGGTAGGTTTAGGGTTAGGTTTGGGGGGTTAGGGGAAGGTTTAGCTTTATTTTTACATTTTTCTATCTTTTTCGATCTTTTTCGTCGCGCTGTGATGACGTCACATACGCGCTTTCGTCGACCGCGATTTTGTCGTCCGCGGTTTTGTGGTAGAACCGAATTAGCAATGCGGTTGTGAAGTAAATCTGGTTTCCCTATTGACTTTGCTTGTCAGAAGGTCACCAAAGGGGATCACATGACCCCGGGAAACTGTCATAAATATGAACCAGTTCAGTGATCGGCCCTTGTTCCTTAACTCTTCCCTTCTCCTGGCAGCTCTGCGCATACTTTGGGAACAAGGTTCAAGGTTCATTTTATTTATATGCCGCCCTATTCCCGGGGGGACACAGGGCAGCGCACAAACCCAAGGAGGGGAAGGGAAACACAAGAACTACAACAAAGAGTACAGGGAATTTAAAACAACCAATAGCCACACGATTTGAGAGGGGAAGGGAACTCATCGACCCCAGGCCTGCCAACACAGCCAGGTTTTAACGGCTTTTCGGAAGGCCTGGAGAGAGGTGAGGGTCCGAATCTCTGCAGGGAGCTCGTTCCACAGACTCCAGCTGTTCTTCTGCCTCTTTGATATCCGACTCTGAAGGCAGCTGATAACTGTCAGACGGCCCTGGCCCCATCTCCGCCTTTGATGCAGAATCCTCATCAGAGCCTTCCCCAGACTACAGGACTGGCCCATGTTCCTCCCCAACCTCCTCACTGTCTGAGTCTGCCACCAGCTGCGCTGGCTGCTGGCGGGCCACAACAGATTCCCTTATCTTTCAACTTTGAGACCATATTAATGCTTGAATAAAACCAAATCTGACAAAATTAAAAATGCTACAAGATTTATCCATGGAAACACACCTGTTTCAAATAATGATTATTGAAGAGAGACTGACAAATTTCTCTTTGAAAAGTTGGGGGACGAACTCACTAGCACAGAATATGTGGGAAGGATTATTTCATGCTAATTACGATTGTATTACTGGGGCTAAATATTGGTTTTAAAATGTATTGGAGAGGAGAAATAAGGGGTAGATATATTTACTCTCTTTCTGTGCAAGGCTGCCTTTGTGTGTTCCCATGGAAATACAGCAAAGGGCTCTCCTAAGGCAGCTGCTGATTGCAGTTTGAATGTCATTTGCATTCATGATTAAGGAGAATTATAAAAGGACTGAGGTACAGAAATAAAATAAAAAGGATAAAATGCCTTTCAATCAATGTTCCTCAGTTCTTTTAATTTAATAAAGAGGAGAGGTACTAGAATTCCTTCAAGTTTTATTTAATGCTTGGGTGGCTGTGTCAATGCCATTAAAAATATTATTTTGAATGAATCTGAATGGAGATCAAGTAAACGATCAGATTCCCATTAGACAAAACAAATAGGAAGATCATCTTCTTTCCCCCCCAGTATTCCTGATCCACACACATTTATAATACAACTTTCAGGATTGAAATTCATGTAGAGAGAAGTTCCTTTCTAATTACTGTTCAGCCATGTTATTGCCTGAGCATTAAATTGTCTCTACTGAAGAGTGGAAGTTTGTCTTCTCATGGAAGGTCTCTGTCTGGTCCACCTCCTGTCTGACATTTTGGTTGTCTTGGTAACCTTGGTAATTTTAACAGTATTGATTCCCTTTAAATGAGATATTTTACTGCCTGATATATTGCTCAGAAAAGTTAGCTTCCTTTACAACGAGAGCTTCTGATTCTCCCCATGCCCTCTCTGCTGTTCATTGTAGGCTGATAGAACAAAAAGGAATTCTGGAATGCCAAGGTAGAAAACTACCCACTTTAAGATTGTTGGGTGTTCAAAAAGAGCCATGGAGAATTAAGAAGGAGGACTAAGTTAATTTTGGTAAAATATAAAAATATGTGGAGACAGGAGGAGAGCAAACAAGCAATGTAAAGGAACAAGGAAGTGTGGGAAGTTATCACCCAGCCCTCTCCCAGAAAAATGAAATATCCTAGGAAATATTGAAACGGCAGAATATTTCTCTGGATGTGAAAACAAAGAAACATGTTTTAAAAGACAGAATAGTTGCCTGTAGCTTCCTGCCCATCCCCACTGTTAATGGGCCATTGAGAAGGCCAGGCTAGTCCCTTTTACATAATAAAGACTTCCTCCACTGCAGCCCCAGGGGGATGGGAGTAAAGGGATGATAATATTGGCCCTTTACTCAACTGACCACATGGAATCTGAGAACTCATCCATACCTGGATTCAAAACAGAGCCTAGAGAGTAGCCCCTGCATGGCCCCATGGGAGTCTGACAACCAATCAGAATACATTTCTTACACAGGAACAGGAAACAGAGAGGTGGGACTGAACAGGTTATAAAAAGCCTAGCAAGCCCCTTCCTCAGCCCTTCTCTTCTTCTCCACCAACATTGAAGCATGTGATCACCTTTTCTGTTCAGGGCTCAAGCCATGTGGCCCTGTCCAACAATAAACCATCTTTCCAAGCAGCCTCCATGTCTCCAGTGTCTTTTTCCCCACTTGGAGCCAAACCCAGAAGGACATTTCTTTCATCAGAAGTAACAAGGTAGAAATGGAGAATAAAACTCAATTGGTTAAAGGCACAAAGAGAGCAGAGAAGAAAAAAGAAATTAGCCAAAAATAAATAAATAAATAAATAAATAAATAAATAAATAAATAAATAAATAAAGGGAGATGGGAAAGAGAAGCTTGGGGAGAGATACTCAAAAAATCCATTGAAAAGTGAGAGGGAAAATACAGAAGAAAAGATATGACACATAAAAAGAAGAAAAAGAGAAAAGAAAATTTAGAGAGAGGAGAATAGTAGAATTATATGATCCAGTAGAAAGAGAGATTGTTAACAAGGTAAAAATATGTTCTAATTAGAATGTATGGGAATTATATTAAGCACCTTAAAGCTACTAAATAATTATGTTATGTTGATTATATAAAACTTGAAATTTGAAACTTGAACATTCATATTGTTAATAGAAAATAGATGGATAAGAAATGATTAATTGTTTATTTTTAAAGAGAAAGAAAAACTATATTGTTTGTACATGTTAAAAACTAGAAATTGGAAAAAAGCAGAAGAAAAGTAATATGGCTAAAATTGGAAATAATGGAAATATAATGTAAAATGAATTAGGATTTTGGTGGGAATATTAAAGGGGGAATTCGGACAACACTCTGTTCACAATTTTTTTTTATTATGTAACAAAAATAAATAAAAAAACTTTAAAAAAAGAGCCATGGAGAATTAAAACAAATATTAATTGAGCACCATTTATTATAGCAAGCTTTTTGCTTGGTGTTCTTCAATGTCAGCCTGTCCTTATCAAACTAGCTAAAACACCTACAAATATATTTGTGTTCTTTGTATCTGCTGGAATTATGATCATCCTGGACACTTAGAACCCAGAAATGTTCCTAATTGTTGAGACAATTGAGTCTAAATGTTCCCTTCCTATATTCAAAACTATTTTGGCTTGATATATTACTAAATTGAATTGTACAAAAACTCTTCTCAAAGCTGAATAACCTAGTGTGCCCATTAATTAATTTATTTGGGACCAATCAAGATGGCAAAGAAAGATCTCTTTTCTATTCTATCAAATCTTCATAGTTGGAAAGGAATCTATTGCAATCTGTCCCCAGAAGAATGAACAGTTGTACACAGAGTGGCATCTAGGACTATAAGAAGAGAAAATGGTATAAATTTGTCACAATTTAAAAGTTTAAATGTAATCTGGTTCAATTTTATTGGATAAGGCAACATCACACTATTGGGTTCAGCTAAGAACAAATTATCACAAAGAAAGATGAAAAGCCAGAATCAGCTGTGAAAGGAATTTCAGGTAATGGAAAAAAAATTAAAAATGGGGAAGGAGTAGCTTTGCTAAATATTACTATTGGTTCTCGAATTTCCTTTAAGTTATCATGAGTCCGTCCATCCATCCATCCATCCATCCATCCATCCATCCATCCATCCATCCATCCATATCAATTTCCTTCTTTTCCTAAATGTAAAAATGTAAACTGACTTGGGGAAAATGCATATCAATATTATTTGTCATACAGTCAGGACTATGGTAGGCAGTGCAATACAATTATTTTGCATTAGCTAATCAGACGTAATTGACTTGCTTCCCAGACTTAATGCCAATCACAACAATACCTCAAATCAGTGGAGTTTCCAAATGATGTTTATCTGTTTCTTTCCAGATCTCCACAGTACCAAAACACACTCAAAACTGGAAACCTCTACTGCTAATGAGTTGCCTCGGGCTCATGATAAAGCTACAGCAGATGGCTTCTCAAATTCAAATCCAAGCCTTTCACTGCTAGGCCATGATGACTCTGAACTCTAGTCTTTCATTTTTCACTCCAGTGTGAAGAGAATGCCACACAACAAAAATATTTGAAGGTAAAGAAAGGGAAAGCTGACTTTTGGGGGGGACAAAGATTTCCCACATTTAATTTTTATCCTCTTAGAATTACAAAGTTCAATCAAATCTTAAGGCTGCAGGCAGAAACATATTACAATGTAGGAATTCTTCTGAGCAGTTCTTAAAATGCAAGGCTCTTTCTTGAAAATGGAAAATTAATGGGACTCATTTATCTTCGTAATGAAAGACCTCGTGGAGATGGACTACACAAGATAAATGAAAATAACAATACTAAAAATAGCAATTATCATTTCAGGTAGATCTTTCAA
This sequence comes from Thamnophis elegans, assembly GCF_009769535.1. Lineage (NCBI taxonomy): Eukaryota > Metazoa > Chordata > Lepidosauria > Squamata > Natricidae > Thamnophis > Thamnophis elegans. Next base: position 17,173,317 of record NC_045549.1, on the reverse strand, counting down.
AGATAAAATCAATATTAATCTATATTTTGTACAACTATGTATTCATATTCATAATTTAAAACAACACTAAATATCTATACCTTTGAAGTAAATATAACGTGTATGATGACATGAAGCTCGCAAGAGATTAGCAGGAAAAAGCATTTATTATTATTATTATCTCTTTATTCATTAAAGATGAAATGCAAGTCAACTGAACATTTAAAAATGTATCACAAATATAATTGGCGCTGATGGTTGATACGGGGTGCTGCCAGCATCCTAGGTATCAACCAAGTATCTTCTTAAAATGTATGATATTCTGAATAGCACAGTTTTTTGCAGTTCTGCTGGGGTTATTGCAATTATTATTATTATCTTGACTTTTTATTGACTTATTATTATTATGTGGTTAATTTTTGGTGAGATTCACAGCCGTTGGGGCTGGTTGGTAGCTCAACAGCTCAAGTCCTAACCAAGGACCTAGGAACTGTTAAGGTAACATCAGAGGATATAAGCTGTTCCAAGTAGGGTGGTTTTTTGTAGAATCAGAATGTTCAAGTCTGATAAAATTTCCAAATAGCGAGGTAGCCCTTTAGGTATTGCTCCAAGGGCTCCAATTACAATCGGGACAACACACAATTTCTTTTTCCACAATCGCTTAGCTTCAGTTTGCAAGTCCTGGTACTTTGTGATTTTTTTCTTGCTGTTTATCTTCAATTCGTGCATCTCCATGTATTGCAATGTCAATGAACCATACTTTTTTCTTTTCAACTATTGTTATGTCAGGTGTGTTGTGGGCCAAGTGCCTGTCAGTCTGGATTATGAAGTCCCACAAGATCTTGACTTTCTCATTCTCTAAAACCTTCTCAACCTGATGTTCCCAGTGGTTTTTGCTGTACTCAAATACAAACCTTTGGCACAATTTCCAGTGAATGATCTTAGCAACGCGGTCATGGTGTTGTAGGTAGTCAGTTTGTGAAATTTTGCTGCACCCACTGATCAAGTGGTCAACTGTCTCTTCTTTCTTATTACAGAGGTGACATTTGCTGTTGGTGGTAATATGTTGAATTTTTGCCTTCATGCAGTTTGTGGCTAAGGCTTTTTCTTGAGCTGCCAAAATAAAGCCTTCTGTTTCTTTTTTCAGTGTTCCTGATCTTAACCAGTTCCAAGTTAGCTTTTGATCAGCTTTGTCTTCAATACTTTTCAAGTATTGACTATGCATAGCTTTGTTTTTCCAATTTTTAGCTCGCTTTTCAATTACTTCTTTTTTATTCAGCTTTTGACTTAGTTGTCTTTAAAAGGCCTCCTTTATTTACTTCCTTAATCATTCAATTTTCTGGATGTAATCATTCAAGCTGTGTTTTTCTTCTTCCACAGTCTGTTTTACTTGTAGGATGCCTCGACTACCCTCTGCTCTTGATAGATATACTTGGTCAACATCACTTTTAGGGTGCAAAGCATGATCATAGTCATAAGCTTCCTTGTTTTTCTGTCCAAATTGTCCAACTCCATCTGGGTCCAGTCAATTATTTTGCAGAATGTTGAATCACAGGTATAGCCCAGGTATTTATGGCTTTTATGATGTTTCCTCCATTCAATTTGGACTTTAATATCTTGCGAATTCGTCGAATGTACTTGGCTGAAGTTAATTCCTTGACTTTATTATGCATTAAGTCAGAGGCCTCTAAAATCTGCAAGTACTTGTAGCCTTCTTCTGGTTTTACTGCCTTTATCATTTCTTTATTCTCAAGTTCTATTCCATCATCTTCTATGACCTTGCCTGCTTTGGTTGCCATTGTTGCACATTTGTCAATTCCAAACTGCATACCAATGTTTTGGCTAAATTCTTTTGTGCTTTCAATTAATAAATCCAGTTCAGCTTTTGTTTTACCAGACAGCTTCAAATCATCCATGTACACCAAGTGCGAAATTTTCAGTCCTTTCTTTGCAAGTTCGTATCCATAGTTCATCTTCTTCAAAATGATTGTCAGTGGTATCATTGAGAGTATAAAAACTAGGGGTGAAAGGGAATCACCCTGGAAAATTCCTCGTTTAATTTCAACTTCACCCAGTACTTCTTCATTAGCTATAAGCTTTGTTGTTGTTGTTGTTGTTGTTGTTGTTATTTACTTTATTCATTAAACATGAAACTCAGCCAACTGAACATTCAAAAATGCATTACAAATACCAGTGACTGGTGCTAATGGTTGATATGGTTTGCTGCCAGCGTCCTAGGTATCAACCAAGTACCTTCTTAAAATATAAGATGTTCCAAGTAGCACAGTTTTTTGCAGTTCCGCTGGTGTTATTGCAGGAAGCTGGATGTTTGATTGTGTTACAGATATCATCACAGGATGGAAGCAGTTCCAAGTAAAGTCACCTTCTGCAATTGACTGATGGCAAATTTGTCAATGCCTATGGTGTTCAATGGTGCTTCAGCTATTTTGGGACCCAAGGTGCCTATTACAATTGGTAATACCCTTGCTTGCCTTTGCCATAGTCGGTCTATTCCTATTTGTAGGTCTTTGTATTTTGTTATCTTCTCCAGTTCTTTCTCTTCTCTTCTGCTGTCTCCAGGCACTGCCACATCCACTATTCTACCTTTTTTGTCTTTCCTATGGACAGTTGTTATTGTTATTTCTTTTATTCATTAAACATGAAACTCAGTCAAGTGAACATTTAAAGATCTGTCACAAATACCATTGACTGGTGCTAATGGTTGATACTGGTATCGGCCAGCATCATAGTTATCAACCAAGTACCTTCTTAAGATGTACGATATTCCGAGTAGCACAGTTTTTTGCAGTTCTGCTGGTGTTATTGCAGGAAGCTGCAATTTCTTTATGTGTTTTGTAAAATTCTTGGACATGGTACTAAGTGCCCCGATGACAATGGGTATCACTTTTCATTATTATTTTATATTTATTATTATTATCATCACCTCATCACCTCATCATCATCACCACCACCACCACAACCACCGCCACCATTATTATTGACAGCAGAGAGAACCAGTTGTCCCAGCTTTAATGCACCAAACTTTTTAAGGTCTATGATGAGTGGTTTCTTCAGCTAAAATTCCACTGCAGACCTACTTAATATGAAAAATGAATGAATGAAAAACTTCTTCCCTCTGGCTTATGCAATGCTCTGGTTAATCTACCTGCTATGTTTATTTCTCTTTTTTCTTTCCAACTATAAGGTCAAATAATTGAATTTTTTACAACTATGTGTCAGCTATACAACTTATCAACCACTAGTGACACAAAAGATTCAGAGCAAGCATGTCCAACCCACAGCCAAGGGCTCACCTACAAACTCCGGACAGCTAGTAATGCAGCTCCGCAAGATTGTAAACTTTTAACATTATGTGATTTATATACATTAACTATATTATATATTGGATACAATATGCAGCCGAAGATGATTGTTCTTCGCTCAGTGCAGCCCAGGCAAGCCCAAAGATTGGATGTTCATGATTTAAAGGTGTTTGGGAGTGGGGTTTTTTTTGTATTGATTGGCATTGAATCATCATCCAGATTTGTGGAGCCAAGATGCAACTGGATTTGTTACTGAAAAGATGGAGTTGGACAAATAGCTTTTCTTTGGGGGTTGATGTGGGAAATATCAATCACTCTAAAAACCCTGTGTGAAAAAATAAAGTGAGAAAACAGGTTTACTCCAAGAACAGTGACTCTAAGAAGTGAAATTCCCAGTAGGTAAACTACAGAAACACAATTGCCAGTTTCTTTCAATTATGCTTTCAGTGACATGCCTTATGCTGGAAAACTCCAAAGGTTAGTCAGTCTAAAGATTCATATCTCTAGATGAACTGATCAAATAATTCTTGTTGTTAATAGAATAGAATATAATAGAATAGAATAACAGAGTTGGAAGGAAACTTGGAGGTCTTTTAGTCCAGGCAGGAAATCCTACACCACTTCAGACAAATGGTTATCCAACATCTTCTTAAAAACTTCCAGTGTTGGAGCATTCACAACTTCTGGAGGCAAGTTGTTCCATTGATTAATTCTTCTGTCAAGAAATTTGTCCTTAGTTCTAAGTTGCTTCTCTCTTTGATTAGTTTCCACCCATTGCTTCTTGTCCTACCCTCAGGCGCTTTGGAGAATAGTTTGACTCCCTCTTATTTGTGGCAACCCCTGAGATATTGGAACACTACTATCATGTCTCCCCTAGTCCTTCTTTCTATTAAACTAGATATACCCAGTTCCTGCAACTGTTCTTCATATGTTTTAGCCTCCAGTCCCCTGATCATCTTTGTTGCTCTGCTCTGCACTCTTTCTAGAGTCTCAACCTCTTTTTACATCGTGGGGACCAAAATTGAATGCAGTATTCCAAGTGTGGACTTAGCAAGGCATTAGAAAGTGGTATTAACATTTCATGTGATCTTAATTCTATATCTCTGTTTATACAGCCTAGAACTGTGTAGACTTTTTTGGCAGCTGCTGCACACTGCTAGTTAAATGGTTGTCCACTAGGACTCAAAGATTTCACCACTGAAGTTCATTGTTAGATAGCGTCAAGTTTGTCAAGTTCCTTCTGTTCCTTAAGCCTATCTTCTGGAGTGTTGGCTATTCCTGCCAGCTTGGTATCATCTGCAAATTTGATGAGTTCCCCATTTATTCCCTCGTCCAAAACATTGATGTAGATATTGAAGAGTATTGGGCCTAAAACAAATCCCTGAGGTCCACTGCATACTTCCCTCCATGTAGATGCAGTTCCATTGAGGACTACATGTTGAGTGTGGTTGGTCAGACACTTACGAATCCATCTGGATTCATATCTGGGTTGTTGTTGTTTAGCAAAAGTGATTGCAGAAACCAGAGTTCCTGTTTTTGTCTTAGCCACACCAGTACTGCAGAAGGAACAATAAGTCCAAATATTGGATAGAAAGGAGAAATCCAGAGATTTCTGGATGGCTGCTCCAAGGATGTCATCTCAAATCTCTCCCTCCAGGCAGTATGGATTGTCCAAGATAAGAAAGAAAATCCAGAATGGGTAACTAAAGCTGTCTTTGGTCTGTCTCTGCTATGAGATGATTATATGACACAGGTACAGGTACAGTCGTGTCTTAGAGATAGTTAATGGACTATCTTCATACTGGGGCAAGGAGGCTGTATAATTGTGGTCTTAGAAGGAATGAGAGAAAGCCATAAGTAATGAGGAAATGGCATCAAGCAATGACACCCACTTGATACTGTAGTACCATGATGGCAAACCTATGGCATGCATGCCGGAAGTGGCATGCAGTGCCATCTCTCTGGGCACACCAGCTGGTGCCCGTTCTTCTTCTGGGTTCCAGTGTGCACATGTGCATCGTCCACCTGGTCTTTGCATGTGCGGAAGTGCTGGAAATTGGAAGAACAGCTCCCTGGTGTACATGAACACGCCAGAAAACAGAAGCTCAGCTTCCCGGAGTGTGTGTGCCGGGGAATTGCCCTTCTGGTTTTTGGTTCTCCCCCACAAGCATGCCAAAAAGGTTTGACAACACTGCTGTACTACCTATAATAACAAAAAAATAAATTAAGAATGAGAAATGTAATTGTTAGATTGTGTCTTGTATCCAGTGCTGGATAGAAATCACAAATCATATAATTTGCATTGTGATATCACAATGTGCTTTTCCTTGCCCCTTGATCCCCGTAGATACCTATGGTAAAGAACATAAGGAAAGGTAAGGCAGAGAGTGAGAAATTATCTGCTGGATTTTCCCTTCTGGTCAACCTTTACAAGTTGTGTAAAGAATTGAAATTAATTATTGATCCAGTTGCTTGCTATTTATATAGGAATAAGTTTTGGGTCAGAGGGAGTTAGAGTGTACACATTGGTTTGAGAAGCTAGTTTCCTGTGGATCTTACTTACCTCTGTGCAATGACCACATGTCTTTATGCTGCTTCTTAGTAAACTATAAGCAAATCTGTGGACATTCCAGTCAGAGAGGGGCAGTATATTGAGGGATGAGGGAAATCATCCCCATGTTGGAAGTTTTGGCAGTATGTTTATTTAAAATGAATTACAAAGAAGCTGAAAGGAATCTTGCTGGGTGGACCATATGGACCCAGGTGAGTACCATATTATGTTTATACAGCAGGTGCTACATAAAAAAAAACTACACAGGCAAACTACAAAAACAATTTAAAAACCCTGGGGCTCTCACAAAAATTCATCTAAGATTAAAAATGTCCATCTAAATGTCTGAAAAAGCAATCTGTCTGTTGTGGCCCACCAGCGGCCAGCGGAGCTGGCAGTAGAGTTGGACAGTGAGGAGGTTGGGGAGGAACATGGCCCAGTCCTGGAGGCTGGGGAAAGCTTGGAGGAGGGCTCTGTGTTGGAGGCAGAGATGGGGCCAAGGCCGTCTGGCAGTTCTCAACTGCCTTCAGAGCTAGACAGCAGTGAGGCAGAGGAACAGCTGGACCCTGTTCCCAGTATGTGCATGCACAGAGCTGCCAAAAGAAAAGAACAGCTAAGAAATCAGGGTTGATTTGGGAGTAAAGCCACAGGTGGATCGTGAATGGCCCCTCCCATAGGAAATAAAAGAGGAGTGAAAGGGGAGTGGGCTTTTGCAGGAAACAATTCATTCATTTGTTTGTTTGTTTGTTTCAGGAGTGTGAAGATCTGTCCGTGAATCTCAGAGACTCTTTCCTGGCACAGCAAGTCTTTCCTTGCACAGCACTGGAAAGTGTTTGGGAAATATTTTGGAAAATATTTACATGGCAGCTTTCCAAGCTAGATAAGGTCTGTGGTCATAAATTCACCTTTGAAAGACTGTTTACCAGGCCTTTGCTCAAGGTGAATGAGAGGAATTCACATTCGTTTAATAAAAGTGGTTTTGTCGGGAACAGGAAACTGCTTCCTGCTTTTTGGGAATGCCTAGGTCAGAACACTGTCACTTAAAACATAAATAACTGTCAAGAGTTAGGAGTACAGCACACACTGTCCAAATATTCATTGGATGGAGTGGCCCAACCACACCTATGGCTACTGTTTGGCAAACAGTAAAGGCCAGGGAATGTGCTAGAGCTCACCGATGGATGTAGCACTTCTGGAGAAAGTGAGCATTTATTTTTGTTCTCCCAAAAATGAACTCTAAGCCAATTTGTGTGATTCGGTGTTAGCAGAATTACTACCAAGGAGATTTGACTATAGGTGACTGAATGACGGGGATGAGTGTGTTTGTTGTGAAAATATGTCCAGCATGTTGTTGTTTTTTTGAGGCAGCAAATCATACTTAGGAATCTTAGAAGTAAATATCAATGAACTCTAGTACAGAACCAATCTCCGAGCAGAAATCCACTGTCTCTACTATGTACAGATGTTTTCAACATTCCAGTGCAGTCTCAAAAGCCAGTCTTTTTGAAAACGTGATGATGGAAGAGTTTTCAAAGAGCTAAATGCCACGCAATGAAGCACCCTCTATAATCAGTTGCAGTTTGTGCACAGACCTCTCGTATATTTTTTCCCCCTCCCAGAATTCATAAACTTAATTGCCTGTTTTGCTGGCGCACATAAGAACAATATACCGTTGGAAATTGGGGAGGTAGATAAAGTTAATAGACTAGATTAAAGCGTGTGGTTGGAGCTTACTGGCAGGCTGCAGAAAGTCCCAAGTTAATTACAGCAGTTTGAGTAAGATTTTCTTTTTTTTCCTTTTTGCAAAAGGCAGTTGAGAACCCACTGCTAGTCAGGGCTGGCACTGCTCAGACAGAGAGGTTCATTACTGGACTTGGAACAAAGCAATTTTCCAGTGTTTTTTCACTTCCGAATTAATTGCATCTAAATGGAATGACATGGACAGGTGCTTATGTAGGACTACACTTCCCCACGTCAATGATGACTTATAATTCCATTCATATAGCACACCAATATTGTTTAAAAGTCTGTAGAGATTCTCAGTCATCCAGGTCATGGTTATCCCAAAGGTGCTTTTCTGGGAAGCAATTGGACTTTCTTGTTTTTTTCTTTGAAGATGTTTTGCTTCTCATCCAAGAAGCTTCTTCAGCTCTGACAAGATAATGGGGAATGGAAGGATTTATATTCCTTGCAGACAGTTAGTCATTTGCATCCTTTTAGAAGGTCGTTGAGACCACTTGGAGGTTGATCGGTATCCTCAGAGTCACCCGAGTGGTGCTCCTGATTCCTGTAATCTGCAATTTTTCTCTCTGGAAATCCATTCCTACTCCCACACCATTCAAAGGGTGTTCATCCCAAATTGTAGAGATAATTGTATAGCTCACTACTCAGTGAGGACACAGATAAACCTCCAAGTGCTTCAATGACCTGCTGAAAGGATGCAAATGAGCAGCTGTCTGAAAGGAATATGAATCCTTCTGTTCACCACTATCCTGTCAGAACTGAAGAAGCTTCTTGGATGAGAAGTGAAACGCCTTCAAAAGGAAAAACAAGAAAGTCCAGCTGCCTCCTGAAAAAGGGACCAAGGTTGTTTGATTTTCTTTGTGCTATACGATATGAAACCAAAAACGCACATGGGTGTATAAAAATGCTAATCATTAGTATATAATTGTACAAAGCAGGAAAGTAAAAATAATTAATAGGGCAAAAGAGATGCAGTAATAACGTCTATAGTGCCTTTCTCTTTCTGGGGTGTCATTCTCCTAAGTAGCCCATTAATCAATACATATTTTATTCATTATTAGAATGTATTTATTCAATCACATTTTTATAGTTGCCCATCTCACAGTGATCTGGGAGCAGAGGTGGTATTCGGCAGGTTCTCACCAGTTCTGGAGAATCGGTAGCAGAAATTTTAAGTAGTTTGGAGAACCAGTAAATACAACCTCTGACTGGCCCCGTCCCCACCTATTCTCTGCTTCCCGAGTCCCAGCTGATTGGGAGGAAATGGGGATTTTGCAGTAACTTTCCCCTGGAGTGGGGAAGGAATGGAGATTTTGCAGTATCCTTCCCCTGGAGTGGGGAAGGAATGGAGATTTTACAGTATCCTTCCCCTGCAACACCCACCAAGCCATGCCACGCCTACAAAGCCACACCCACAGAACTGGTAGCAAAAAAAAATTGTATCCCACCACTGTCTGAGGCATGCTAATAATTAAAAGTGTACAAAAACCACTAAAACAACCTGTTTGAATTAAAGAAAAAAATAAAATGGCATCAAAACCTACAGAGTCATTCAGTTAACACTCATATAACTAACTAACAGATTCTCCTCTATTGTGGAATTCCTAAGCTAGTTGACAAAACCATATTTTAAGGACTTTCTGAAACACCATCAGGCTTGGGGGTCAATCTCACCTCAAGAAGAATGATAAAGAAGCCTGCCTTTATATTATATAACTCCAGGATGTGTACATAATGCTTCTGTCTTCCTTCTTCGCCATAGCAACAATCCTGGGTGCCGGATTTTACACTTGAAAGGCGGAACAGAACTCTCATGCTTCCAGATTTCAGTCCAGTATTTAATCCCAACATCAGACTGACTCTCGGGCCTCTTGATATGAGATTCAGTCTATAAATATACAATCCATAGCAAATAACCACAAACAGAATGAAAGCATGTGCACTGCATAGCACAAAACAGTAGATCCAATTCAATTTCCTCCTTAAGAGTATTATTTAAAAATTGGCATGTTTTCCACTTTAACCTTCTCAGTGAAGGAATTTTACATTCCCTGTTGTGTGGCTCCTCTTTAAATAACATTTAGTAACAGAGTTTGAAGTATTTCTTTTTTGACAATGCTGGCGCGACCATTTACACCAGGTGTGTCCAAACCTGGGAACTTTAAGACTTTAACTCCCAGAATTTCTCAGCCAGCCAGCCAATTATGGGATTTGAAGTCCACAAGTCTTAAAGTTCCCAAGTTTGGGCACCTCTGATTTACATAGTACTAAAATGGATCTGGATGTAAGAATCACTTACATGGATGCTGGAAGACTTGAATAACCCCTTTAACCTTCTGTAAAGCTTCTTTCATTGCCTTTCTATGGCACTCCCTTGTATTCACCCTTTCAGTGGTAATTCACAATCTGGAGATCCTCCTAAATCAACTCGATTTCATTGAGCATCAGAGTTGTGTTTGACCTCAGAGGGCCAGAGTGGGCGTGGCCAGGATGGGTATTGGGGGGTCCCTGTGGTGGCCCGAGAGTTCTGCCAGTGAAAACAAGACTCCTGAGCTCCATTTTCAGCTGCAACAGCCTCCTGCAACCAGTGGTGGGTTGCAGGCGGTACGCCCTAGTACGGGCGTACCAGTGCCTTATGGAAGCACTGGGTACCATTCCGGTATGCTGCTCTGGAGGGCCCACCCACCCGCCCTCCTTACCTGTATTTGAGCTCTTTGGTGCTTCTGCGTGCACACACAGACGTACAGCGTCTGTACGATGCTCTGCCACGCAGCTGGAGCATTGTGGAGGCGTCACAGGAGGTAAGGACACATCTGGAACTCACCACTGCCTGCAACCTTCTGCCAGTGAAAATGGAACTTGGAGAGAGCCAAGCGTGGCCCTTCCAAGCTCCGTTTTTGACTGTGATGGTCTCCTGCAACCTTCTGCCAGTGAAAACGGAGCTCGGGAGGGCCGCACACAGCCTTCACTGGCATAGGCACCACAGGCCAGTCCTTCACTGTTTCCAGGCAGCCCCGCAGGCCAGATCTAAGCACCCAGTAGGCCGGATGCAGCCCCTGGGCCTTGAGTTTGACATCCCTGTCCTAGATTCACAGATCCTGCTCCACAGGTAGGGCAGCCTCTGTGGTAGGAGAAGTTTCACACAATTACTGTACATCTTCTGCACCAGCTATTTTCATTCCAAGAACAGAGAGTTCTGTTTATGGTCATTATCCCTTAATCACTTTTTGTTTGACTGGTGTAATAAGCTCTATGTAGGAGTGGCTTTGAGGAACATTTGGTGCAGTTATCTAGGCAATTATGGAAGTATGTCAATGCAGCCAGATAACTGCTTTGGGGGTGCACCATTTGTCTTCTGCATGCAATTCAAGGTGAAAGAAATCACCTTTAAGGTAAGCAGCAATTCCTTATTTCATTTGCTTATTTATCTACTCAGTTTAGAAATTAATGTTTTATATGAGATTATGATTGATTTATGAAGTGCTATTAAGTCATGTCACATTTTCTCGGAAGGATCTGATTGCCTCTTGGCCGTTTATATGTCTTGTTTGTACACTCATTGCTACCATAATCAAATCCATCCACATTGCTCTGGGCCATCCTCTTTTTCTTTTCCTTCAACTTTTCCAAGAATCATGGATTTCTTAAGCGAACAGGATGTCTGCATGTTATGTCCAAAACAGTGGTGGGTTGCGACTGGTACACCCCGAGTTGGGCATACCATTCTGGTACGGTGCTCCGGAGGACCCACCCACCCACCATCTTTACCTGTATTTGAGCTCTTCAGGGCTTCTGCGCACTGAGTGTATGGCCCCTGCACGACGCTCTGCCAGCAGCTGGAGCATCGTGGAGGCATTGTGGAGCATCGCAGGTGGTAAGTATGCATGCATGCGCTTCATGCCTGTGCATGCGTTCATGTGGTGGACGCTGGGCCTGTTGCATCATACTGGTTGCAATGGGATCCGGAACCTACCACTGGTCCAAAATATGATTTTTGCAAAATTTGGTCATTAGCATTTTGAATGAGAATTCTGGCTTGATTTATTCTGACTGTCCAGTGCATCAATATTTTATCTATACCAGAGTTGTCAAACTCGATTTCATTGAGGGACACATCAGTGTTTTGTTTGACCTTGGGGGCCGTGGCCAGGAGGGCATGGCCAGCTTAATGTCATTCATGAACACTCTGTTTTCGGCCATGATGGCCTCCTGCAGCCTTCTGCCAATGAAAAAAGAGCCCATTTGCACCACACGCGGCCTCCCTGATCTCAATTTTTGCTGGCAGGCGGTTGCAGTAGGCTGTCGTGACCAAAAAATGGAGCCTGGGAAGGCCGTATGCAGCCCTCCTAAGCTTTGTTTTAGCTGGCCGAGGCACCACAGGCTGGTCCTTTGCTGTTTCCAGAACAGACCTTGAGTTCGACACCCCTGATTTATACTGTTACTTCCAGCTGCATGTTTCACATCTGCAGAGGGATGGGTTAGGTTAAAGGTCAGAAACAAATAACTTTATTTTTTTGGAAGAGACCCATTCTGGGATTTGAATAAGAATAAGTATAAGAAAGTTATGAAGGGCCATGGATCCCTACTTCAACACTATCTAACAGTTTTCTAGATTTTTGCTGGCAGATCTAGTACTCTGGGTTACGCATATTGGGTAAACAAAGCCATTGCCTTACATTATGTTCATAAGTAAGTGAAATCAAGCAGTAGTGGCACACTTCGTTCTTCTTAAAGATATCATGTTAGATCCCCCCCCCCCTTCATTTGTCACCAACATTCAATGAGGGGGTGTTTTGGTGTTAAATTGGGTGGAAACAGACGGTACAGCTAGTTAATTTAAAAAAAGAAAGGAAAAAAGCTAAATTATGATAGGGTTAACAGACAGTTTCACAGATTTATCACATCAGGGGAAAGATTTTCAAGCTCTGTAATTGTAATTCACATCAGGTTAAACTACAGAAACATTTTAGAATTCATCTTTCACCTTTTATATGTCACTTAGTCCTTCTTTTCAAATGCCGCAGACAGTGATGACATAAAATTGCTTTTACGGAATGGTTGATTTAACTGGTTCAAATAACTGCACTGTTAAAAGGATAAACTAGGTAAAAGCGGCCAGCTATCTTGTAGTATAATAGCAATAGCA
>NC_045549.1:17060575-17155575 GCF_009769535.1 Thamnophis elegans | reverse complement strand
TTCTCTTCTCATTTGGTGGCCAAAGTATTTGAGTTTCAGCTTTAGTATTTGCACTTCCAAAGAACAGTCAAGTTCGATTTCCTTTGGAATTGACTGATTTGATCTCCTTGCAGTCCAAGGGACTTTCAAGACTCTTCTCCCACACCCCACTTTAAAAGCATCCATTCTTCATTGTTCAACCCTTCTTATGGTCCACTTCTCACAGCCATGCAGTTCCCGCTCCTGGGAACACCGTAGCTTTGACTATACAGACCTTTGCCAGTAAGGTGATGTCTCTGCTATGTGCATACATACAGTACATACATGTGTGCATACATACATACATACATGCATGCATGCACACATATATAATTACATGACTTTTGTTATGTATTGAATGCACATAGTTGTTAACTATGTTAAAGTGAAACTAACCTTTAGATGACCCTAATTGTTAACTGTGCTAAAGGGAAACTAACCTTTAGATTACCCCAACTGTTTTGGACGGAAATGTAGAACATTTATATTTGGGCGGGCTTTTTCTAGTTCTCTGATTGGTTAAGGCCCTAAGGGCCTAGAGTATAATTCACAGGCATTTGCCTGCAGTTCCTCAGTTCCATTTTTGAGCCAATAAATGCTGTTGCAGCTATGCTGGTCTGGTGCTTGCCTACTGAAGCCCACTACACAATAACTTTGGTTTAACTTCATGGCCTGCTCTACCATTCTGTTTCATTTAAACTGTCACGTCTAAAACCTGGCAGCATTTTTTTTCTTCCCGAGACATTCTGCCTTAAGCAGTCCAGGCCTCAATGCATGAGTCATTTCAAGTTTGATTTACAGCTGTGCATTCTTCCAGCTGTGCTTCCTTAGCTGCCTGAGACATGCAGCCCTCTCTGACAGCAGCCGCTGGTTCACATCTACTTTTTATTTGCATCACTGTGAAACAGCAGCTTGTGACATGAATAAAACATGCTTCATCTTTACCCAACCCTGCCAGGAGGAAGCATCTCACTGATTTATTTCTGATAGTTTTGCTTTGTTTCTAAATAAGATGTCCTAATTCATTTCTTTTCCTCAATATTTGCTCATCACATACTTCAGGGTTAAACATCCCTTTTTCTACAGGCAATACCATTGTCTCATTTGTCAGAATGTTCTCTTTTTAATGGATACACATTTCCAAATAGATGCACATGAGCAGGAGACTTACAAAAAAGGATGTTGCTAAAAGTTATACATACATACGAAGCTGGGTTAAAAATACATACGAAGCTGGGTTAAAATAACAACAACAACAACGAAGTTTTCAATGCAGATAGTTCAGACTAGTCCAGGAGCTGTTGATACAGTTATATCAAAAAAGCCAAAAAAGCCAACACAGTTCTAGGCTGAATAAACAGAGGGATAGAATCAAGATCACATGAAGTGTTAATACCACTTTATAATGCCTTAGTAAGGCCACACTTGGAATACTGTATTCAGTTCTGGTCACCACAATGTAGAAAAGATGTGGAGACTCTGGAAAGAGTGCAGAGAAAAGCAACAACATTGATAAGGGGACTGGAGGCTAAAACATATGAAGAACGGTTGCAGGAACTGGGTATGTCTGGTTTAATGAAAAGAAGGACTAGGGGAGACATGATAGCGGTCTTCCAATATCTCGGGGGTTGCCACGAAGAAGAGGGAGTCAAAATATTCTCCAAAGCACCTGAGGGCAGGATAAGAAGCAACGGGTGGAAACAAATCAAGGAGAGAAGCAACTTAGAACTAAGAAGAAATTTCCTGATAGTTAGAACAATTAATCAGTGGAACAACTTGCCTCCAGAAGTTGTGAATGCTCCAACACTGGAAGTTTTTAAGAAGATAATCATTTGTCTGAAGTGCTGTAGGGTTTCCTGCCTAAGCAGGGAGTTGCACTAGAAGACCTTCAAGGTCCCTTCCAACTCTACTATTCTATTCTATTCTATTCTATTCTATTCTATCCTATCCTATCCTATCCTATCCAGAGGAATTATTGAGTCTGTCATTTATACTTATATAACTGGCTGGTTTGGTACAGCAACCAAACAGGACAGATCCAAACAATGGATGGTTAAGACTGAAGAAAAAAAAATATTGCAACCAGCCTGCCTTCCATTGAGGACCAATGTACTGCACGGGTCAGATAAATTGAGGGCTGAGAAAATATCTGCAGACACCTCACATCCTGGCCATAATCTGTTTCAACTGGTCCCCTCGGAACGCTGCTATAGGGCGTTACATGCCAAAACAGCAAGACACAGAGGTTTTTTTTTCTTAGTTCCATCACTCTGCTGAACACCTAATTCCCACAGCACTGTCTTATGCCTAAGGACATTTACCCATGTAGTATGGCTGTACTACTATTATCTTTCTCTTATTGGTATCATTACTATAATTATTATCACCCTGTTATTACGATTATTGTTACTTTGTTATTTTGCATGTACACTGAGAGTTTATTCACCGGAGACAAATTCCTTGTGTGTGCGATCATACTTGGCAAATAAAGTGTTTACTATTTCTATTGATCTGGGCCCTTCTAAGTGGCTAACTAATAAAGAATCTCACCAAACAGATACCATGCAGTTTTTCTTTTGGACTTTGAACATGAAACCGATGTGAAAAAGAGATCTGATAACTGAGAGGTATCCTTGGTTGGAAGTTCCTGGCTAGTGCTTCCAGATTCTATCTGTTGTGTTGCCTGCTGTGCATTCATTGAGAAGAATGGATAGTCAACTGGGCAAAGATCTAAGCAGAGGGTTTTTTTTAGCTTCCCACCTAATGCTGAGGGTCCCAAATTGAATTTGAGCTTATCTGGTATCAACAGCCCTGGGAAGCAGCTTTGCCTGAGCCATCTTTTTAATTTTGATACACTGGAATGCCATTTCATAGAGACTTTAGGGAATGAAACCGAATAGCGTTGCTGGATGTAGACAAATTAAAGCAAGCAGTCATGGACTGCTATGGAGCCTTGCAGCAACTGAGAATGCAGGATATAGCAACTATCCCGAAGCTCTTTTCTGGCAAATGTCAAGAGATCATCCAGGCATTACAGGTTTGGGGTCTTTTTTTTTAAGACGATCATGAGATTTGTTTCGAGAAATGCATATCCAGCAGATATGCTCATCGTGGGAAAGAGAATATGATACTATTTGTTTCTAGATATATACCTAATCACAGTAGTGAAATTCAAGTTTTTTTACTACCGTTCTGTGAACATGGCTTGGTGGGTGTGGTGTGCCTTGGTGGGCGTGGATACTGCAAAATCTCCATTTGCATCCCACTCCAGGGGAAGGATACTGCAAAATCTCCATTCCCTCATTATTCCAGAGGAAGGATACTGTAAAATCTCTATTCCCTCCCCACTCCAGGTGAAGGATACTGTAAAATCTCCATTTCCTCCCTACTCTAGGGGAAGATACTGCAAAATCTCCATGCCCTCATTATTCAAGAGGAAGGATACTGTAAAATCTCCATTTCCTCCCCACACTAGGGGAAGGATACTGTAAAATCTCCATTCCCTCATTATTCCAGAGGAAGGATACTGCAAAATCTCCATTCCCTCATTATTCCAGACTAAGGAGACTGTAAAATCTCCATTTCCTCTCCACTCCAGGGGAAGGATACTGCAAAATCTCCATTCCCTCATTATTCCAGAGGAAGGATACTGCAAAATCTCTATTCCTTCCCTACTCCAGGGAAAGGATACTGCAAAGTCTATTCCCACACCACTCTGGGGCCAGCCAGAGATGGCATTTGCTGTTTCTCTGAACTACTAAACATTTCCGCTACCGGTCTCGAGAACTTGTTAGAACCTGCTTGATTTCACCCCTGCTTAATCACATTTATTGCTGAATATACATTAATAGGGGGCGCAATGGCTCAGCTGTTAAAGATACTGAACTTGTCAGCTGGAGAGGTTTGTGACCCGAATTCCGTGCAGTAAGGTGAGCTCCCAATGCTTGCTCCAGCTCCTGACATCTTAGCAGTTCAAGAACTTGCAAATGTGAGTACAAAATACTGTTACCTTTCCACCCACTTTGGTGGGAAGGTAACAGCATTCCATGCACTTTTGGCATATAGCCATGATGGCAAACCTATGGCACGTGTGCCACTG
The DNA here is from genome assembly GCF_009769535.1 of Thamnophis elegans. Classification (NCBI taxonomy): domain Eukaryota; kingdom Metazoa; phylum Chordata; class Lepidosauria; order Squamata; family Natricidae; genus Thamnophis; species Thamnophis elegans. The sequence goes on along the minus strand of NC_045549.1, from coordinate 17,151,458 downwards.
GTGGCACGCACAACCATTTGTTAGGGCACACAAGGCATTGCCTTGTCCGTCGTGCCAGCTGACTTTGGCCTTCTTTTAAGGCCATTTTTCACCCTCTGGAGGCTTCCCTGAAACCTCTGGAGGGTGAAAAACAACCCAACACGTAAACCGGAAGTTCAGGAACGGACTTCCGGTTTGGCTGTAGGGCTATTTTTTGCTCCAGAGACTTCCCTGAAGTCTCTGGAGCACGAAAAATGCCCCTACACATAGGATTATTGGTGTAGGCAACCCTGCACACATCCCTCTTTTGGTTCACAATGGAAAAAAGGTTAACCACCACTGGCATATAGCAATAGCACTTAGACTTATATATCACTTCACAGTGCTTTACAGTCCTCTCTAAGCAATTTACAGTGTCAGCATATTGGCCCCAACAATTTGGGTCCCCATTTTACCGACCTCAGAAGGATGGAAGAATCAAATAAAGAGCCGAGGTGGCGCAGTGGTTAGAGTGCAGTACTGCAGGCCACTTCAGCTGACTGCTATCTGCAGTTCGGCGGTTCAAATCTCACCGGCTCAAGGTTGACTCATCCTTCCATCCTTCCGAGGTGGGTGAAATGAGGACCCAGACTGTGGAGGCAATATGCTGACTCTGTAAACAGCTTAGAGAGGGCTGAAAGCCCTATGAAACGGTATATAAGTCTAACTGCTATTGCTATTGCTAAACTGCCAAACTTCTGGCAGCTGGCAGTTACTGTAGAAAATTGGCCAGCTAATCGGGTTGGCTCATTCAGTATTTGGATACAGATTGTTGAAGTGGAGAGATTTTCCACCCTGAAGTACCAGTTCTATCAAAATTGCTGTAGAGGTACAGAAGAAGGGAAGACCTTGAGCAGTGCAAGTACATCTGCACTCAATAACAGCCACTCACTCCCTCGTTGCTTGTCTTGTGAATTACCATATATAATTTGTTTTCTAGACAAATTTCAACTGTGGTTTAGGGTTTTTTAAAAAAAGATTAAGAGGCTTCCATTTAATTACCTACTTGTAATTTTCCCCTTGAAGAGAGACTTTTACTGAATTGACTTCGCATTTAATGTTGCTCGTTCTCACCTTCCGTTGTCAAAAGGAATGGCTGGAGCCATTAATAAAATCAAGGGAATCAATAGAGATTTCTTGGATTACACAGGATCTTAGACTTTCTCAGTTTCACAGTGAATACTCCTGACTGTAAGAGAACAGTCGCCATCAGGGGTGGGTTCCAGCTTTTTCTACTGCCGGTTCGCTCAGGGTTGTGCTTCAGGCGTGTGTGCGCTTGATGTGAACTTTGCACATATGCGCAGTAAGTTAAAAATGCTTCTGTGTATACGCAGAAATAAAAAAAACAAGATGGCGGGGCCTTTGGTGCTGCCAATAGAACCAGTTTGGGGGTGAGGCCAGCCAAGTTATTACCTACTTGGCCGAACTGGTCCGAACCAGTACGAACCCACCTCTGGTAGCCACTCAGTATTTTCATATGACGAAAGACAGAAACCCCTTTGCAGCAAAAATACTGGGAATGGATGCACAGGTAATATTTGACTTATGACCACAATTGACCCCAACTCTTATATTGCTAAGTGAAAGATTTGTTACGTGAGTTATGCCCCATTTTACGACTTTTGTTGGCACCATTGTTAAGTGAATCATTGCAGTTGTTAAGTTAGTAACACGGTTGTTAAGTTAATCTGGCTTTAACATTGGCTTTGCTTTTCAGAAGATCATAAACGCTGATCACGTGACCCAAGGACACTGCAACCATCATAAATAAGGACCAATCGCCAAGCATCTGAATTTTTGTCCCAAGACTCTGGGAATATTGCAATGGTTGTTAAGTGTGAAAACAATCATAAGTACGTTTTTTCAGTGCCGTTGTAACTTTGAACGGTCACTTAAATAACTGTTGTAAGTCAAGGACTACTCATATTTAGTTTCCCAGACATAAGAGCAGTGTCTCCTTTCCATTTTTGTTCTTTTTACGAACATTTAAATCTTGGAAGTAGCACACGACTATTATGATTAGCAGAAAATAATACCTTTATTGCAGATTTAGCCACCTTATCCTTTAGACTATTAATTTGGTGACCTGAAATAATTTTCAGGTGTGTTAAAAAAAGGATCCATGCTTTAATTTGTAGTGTGAGATGTGAAGGCATTTGTGAGCTGTGATGGTTTCTTCTGAATCATTTGGAAAAGGGCACAACATGTTAATTAAATTGTTGTCACATACAGTAGGCAAGGTTCATATTTGTAACATTTTCTTGCTGTAAATGAAACCAGATGACACACGTTCATATCTTAAATTTACTCACACAATTCTCCATGCTAAACTATCTGAAATACAGATTTACTGTATTTGTATTGAATACAATAGCTACGTTTGTGTGTGTGAGAGGGGGGATGGAGGGAGGTAGAGAGGGGGGAAAGGGATATATACATATACATATAGATATGCATACATACATACACACACACACATACACACACCACACACACACACACATACACACACCACACACACACACAATGGGTTCTGGATCCCGTTCCAACCGGTACAGTTAGAATGGGCCCGGCGGTGTCTACATGGATGTGCGCATGCATCTTAGTGCCTCTGTGAGCCTCCACAACGCTCCAGCTGCTCAGCAGAGCACTCACAGGTGCTCTATGCGCCAGGAGCATGCACGGAAGCGTCAAAGACTTAAAAGACTGGTAAGGAGCTTGGGTGGGCATGTGGGCCCTCTGGAGCATTGTACTGGAACGGTATCCGGTGCTCCGGGCAGGCTCCGGTATGCCTGTACTGGGGCGTACCACCTGCAAACCACCACTAAAACACACACACACACACACACACACACAAAATTTATGACGATTGTAATGTCCTGGGAATCATGTGGTCAACCTTTTGCAACCTTATGACAAGCAAAGTTGATGGGAAAGCCATATTCAGTTAACAACTACATTACTAACTTAATAACAACAGTAATTCACTTAACAACTATGGCAAGAAATGACATAAAATGGGGCAAACCACACTTAACAAATGTCTGATTTAGCAACAGAAATTTTGGGCTGAATTGTAAGTCTAGGACTACACAAATTATTCACACATAATATTCACAAATATTATTTTTGTGGGGATATTGCATTGAGGTCTATTTATTTTATTTTATTTATTTAAATCCTGCATTATTACTTTTATAAATAAAGCAATGAATATACCTAATACTTTTGCCTCCTCCAATTTTCCATATAACAACATTCTTGTGAGATGGGTTGGATACATAAAAGAATGGGGTATTAAGAAAGAATCTCTTGGTTTCTAAAGTGGTGCCTTAACCACTAGACCAAGCTGGCTTAATCTCTGTCATATCAAGTGATATCTACGGTTTTCAAATAGCAAATAATTCTCTTGTAACCAGACGTGGTATTCAGCCGGTTTGGACCGGTTCATCTGAACTAATAGCGGAAATCATGGATGGGCCGCCCACCTGGCCTAGTTCTATGTTGTCCTATTTAGGGACTTTTTGAGCAAAGCACATGTGCAAACACATTTGTAAACCTGTAGGGAAGGTACGTGAAAACCACTCCTGCTTGTAACTGACTTCAACTCAATCCTCTCCACAATTTTACTAAGCACTGATATTTGCTGTATTCTTCAAAGAGAGGAAAACATCCTCCTCTTGCAATACTACAAAATGTATCCAGGACAAAGTTTGTAGCTTTTCTATTACCAAGTGCTTTGTTTCTTTAAATCAGAGTTTGAAAGTACCGTCATGTCCGAAGATCTCAAGAATTCTAACGGCAATCTTTCCCAACCTCCTCTTAGCCCCTTCTGTTTGTTAGAGGAGACTGAAAAGGAAGTGGAGTTTTTTAAAAAATTACTGATACTTATAAGAGTGACATGGAAGAACCAGGTTAAACATCGCTAATTTCAGGCTCCATGTTCTCATTCCCATTGACCTCATAATGTTCAAGATGAGAGGATTAAATGGTGAGCATCTTCCAGTTGTGGAGAGGCTCTAACAGAATACAAATTTGACTTCTCAGTCCAATTAATAAAGGTAAAGGTTCCCCTTGTAGATACAGTATGTGCTAGTTGTTTCTGATTCTAGGGGAAGGTGCTCATCTCTGTTTCAAAAGTCGAAAAGGCAGCGCTGTCCGGAGATATCTTCGTGGTCATGTGGCCTCATGACTAAACGCCAAGGGCACACGGAATATTGTTACCTTCCCATCAAAGATGTTTCCTATTTTTCTACTTCTATTTTTTACGTGCTTTACGTGGCAGAAGCTGGGACAAGTAATAGGAGCTCACTCTGTTACGCAGCGCTAGGGATTTGAACTGCCAAACTGCCGACCTCTCTGATCGACAAGCTCAGGGTCTTAGCCACTGAGCCACCATGTCCAATTAATAGCTGTTCCTAAAACACCTTAGCCCAGAGATGTGTTAGAGAATAGTATCTTATCTTTGTATTTTGTACACTGCAATTTGCCAACCTGTTAATTTAATTCCAGGAGATATTCTACATTGGATGTTAATGATAAAATGTGCCCGATGCCCCAACCTCAGTTTTGCAATTTCCTTCCTAGTTGGCACTGATAAATTTTGGTGGCCCGAGCAAATAATTTCCTCTACAATCAGTACTTTCCAATTTGAGAAATTTCCACCTGAGTGGATTTCAACTTTTAGAATCCTCACCAATGGCCATGCTGTCTAGGGTATTCTGAAGAGCATCCATGACCAAAAAATTCATTATAAAAAGTGGATATTGTTTTCTCCTACAATAATCTATATAATTGGAAATGGGGAAAGCAAGACAACAGGATGGAACTAAAAAATGCATAGCATAGTTGAAAGTGGGAGCATCAGCATAGCTAACCAAAAACAAGAGGTGATCTATAAATATTCAGAGGGAAATGCCATCTCCCAGGGTAGCCTCCAGGGACTATGCCATTCATTTTAAGAGTTGCTTGGCATTCAGTTTTCATTCTAGTAAAGCGCATAAGTGTAAGGAATATTAATCATATTGTGAGTAAAATTTCTTCTCCTACTAGATATACACTGATTTCCACATTAAATGTTCCACAAGCTAGCCTAAGGCCCTGGATGAGTTATTCTGATTACTTAGATCACAGCAAGCTTCGTTTCGAATATATATTTGGGGAGAGGTTTCCGTAGTACTATTCTGCAAATGCAGACTCACCCATGAAAAGCCACACTCCAAGTTAAGCAAGGCTTTCTGGTAATTTTTGTGCTCTTCTTGATTGATAATGGGGAAAATGTCTCTATTTCAGTATTGGTTTCAGATATCCCAATTGGTAAAACGTCTATTTTTGTAAAATTTCCATTGAAGCATCAGTCTACAAGCAGAATATTTTCTATTGAGTAGTGGATTAACTCACCTCTCAAAACAGAGGTGGTATTCAGCAGGTCCTGACCAGTTCTGGAGAACCAGTAGCGGAAATTTTGAATAGTTCGGAAAATCAGTAAATACCTCTGACTGGCCCCGCCCTCATCTATTCTCTGCCTCCCGAGTCCCAGCTGATCAGGTGGAAATGGAGATTTTACAGTATCCTTCCCCTGCCATGCCCACCAAGCCACGCCCACCAAGCCATGCCACGCTCACCAAGCCACGCCCACAGAACCGGTAGTAAACATTTTTGAATGCCACCACTGATTCAAACATTTTGATGTTTCCCTGAATTGAGACAACTGCACAAATGCTAGCAATGAAAAACGTATCATTTAAAAATTATTTTGCACCAACAATTTCTAATGAATTTGGTAAAATCCCCATGCTCCTGCATTTTTTTTTTACATTTCTACGTGCATCTATTTTCTTGAAAATAAGTGTGACTTTCCTGTAGTCATGGTTCCATATGTACTGGGTGAATTAAATTCAGCCAACGAAATATCCTATTCAAATGCTAGTAAAGTAGAATACTAAAAAATTAATCATGCTAAATCACTCACAACTCTCCTACTCCCAAAATAAAAGAATTGGCTTCTTACAGGCAATCAGAAATATAAGAAAAACACCAGCCTACTTTCCATATATCCAATATTTATAGAAATATACATATTTAAGATTTTTATATTCTATAAGGTAACTAGGAATCCACAATGGGTATGGATTGTTATTTTTTAGAATAGTTTTATGGAATGTTTACAAAAATAACCAATAATAAAAAAACAATGCAAACTCAAAAAAGCAAATAAAAATAGAGAACAGACAATGCAAAAGGAAAAGTAAATCAGAAGAAAAGGGGAAAAATAAGAATAATAGAAAAGAAATATGTAAAGAAATGACTTCTAATCTTCATCAGTAGTACAATCAAATTTAGTAATTCTTCACCTCCTGGAAGATTACTTGCAAGTATTTCTTCTTCCCACAACCCATTCCTTAAAGGTAAAGGTAAAGGTTCCCCTTGCACATATGTACTAGCTGTTCCTGACTCTAGGGGGCGGTGCCCATCTCCATTTCAAAGCCGAAGAGCCAGCACTGTCCAAAGACGTTTCCGTGATCATGTGGCCGGCTTGACTAAATGCCGAAGGTGTACGGAACGCTGTTACCTTCCCAACAAAGATAGTTCCTATTTTTTTACTTGCATTTGTACATGCTTTCAAACTGCTAGGTTGGCAGAAGATGGAACAAGTAACAGAAGCTCACTCCGTTACACGGCACTAGGGATTCGAGCCGCCGAACTGCCGACCTTTCTTATCGACAAGCTCAGCGTCTTAGCCACTGAGCCACCACATCCCTCTAACCCATTCCTTATCTATACACAAATCCATAAATTATTAATAGTTGATTAATGGGTATGGGTTATTTGAGGGACAGGGAAGCAGAAAACTAGAAAGACAGGATAGAATTTAATATCTTAAAAGCAGAGTCAAGTAGCTTGCTGGAATTTTGAACTCCAAACATACAGTCCATATTATGTTCACACAATGTCATTTTGTTACATATTCTATATAATTTTGCCTTACAGATTAAGAGAAACAATGGTAGAATGCCAACATTTGAATTAATATTTAAATTATTCCCACTGATTAAAAACGCATAGGTTGCCTCAAACAGAAAAGTGGAATATAAATAAAATCAAATAGTAACTTGCAGTATATGGACAATGTCATTGTCTATATGTGTGAGAGATATAATATCTGTTAAAAATGTATTAAATATCTTGAAAGACTGGTGATACATGAATTTAATCTGGGAAATGTAATTAATCCTAATACATCCCATCTGGTTCCTGCATAAATCTGTGGCTTGAAAAGCTGTATTTATTTTGGGATGGAACTTTTCCAAACATTTTTCTGCCAAAATGGGCCCTACTCTGCATTATATTCTAGGAAGCGTAATTTACACTGCTCACATTAAAATGCATACAGAATACTAAACATATCCCAGTAAATTCCCCATACTGCCTCTCATTCAAATGTAGGAAAGAGTGCATCCATTGTACAATATATCAGCAAAATGAACACATTTATTATACAATATACTTGTACAGCTGAAAAACAAAGCATCAGAGAAAGTTTATTATCTCCAACACCAAAAGGACCATTCTGCAAACTTTCCCCATTCCATAAAACTGCGAATTGATCTATACTGCTAGAGTGTAGATCCCACAGGGTTAAATAGTGATCTTAAGGTCCCCTTTGTTTAATGGTACTTTAAAATGGCCAACAGAATCCTATTTAGTATGCTGCATATTATACCAAGTGCCACAATTTAAAAAAGAAAATAGACTATAAAACAATCTTAGTAGGTTGGTATTCCTCAATTTTGGCAACTATGTGTACTTCAATTTCCAGTAATCCCCAGCTATCATGCTATGCTCCAAGCATTGTATTAGGTTATCCATTCTACCATCTATACTCCATTTATGGCAATTTCTTGAAATTAAGAAGCAAAGTAGGACCACTCCATGAGATTGGGAGATGAACCACTTTTCAATCCTCATGTTCCTGAAAGTTCCTTCTGATGAGTAGAACTCTTTTGCAACTATGGACCAGCATTGGTTATGGTTTTCTGTTCTGACCCCCCTCCGTCTGGTGATTAACGCCGACACAGGCTTAGTAATTTGCCACTCTTTATTTACGCAATTACAATCCTGTTGGCTGAAAGCCCAACACGACTCACTGGCAAGGCGTTGACAGCAACCCAGACTCCCATAGACAAGAGATACAATACAAACAAGAGCTTCTCCAGCTTGTTATGAATGGTTGTGTCCTGCAAAAGGGCTCCTCCCAAAGTCTTGTCTTATATACTCTCTTGGGAGGAGCCAAGCCACAACCACCTGGGCTTGACAATCTCTAATGAGTCTGTCTCCGTAACTGCTGCCTCCGTTTCTCCACCCTTCGTTGCCTGGTGTCAGGGACAAACTCCCTTTGATCTTCCCCACTGCTCCATGCCTCAGGTGCCTCCTGGTGGCCAACTAGCCTCTCTGGTCCCTGCTCTGAGTCAGAACCCTGCCCAGGGTCCTCCACATCTTCCATAGCTGACTCATAGGATTCCTCACCATCAGAGTCCATCGGCACCTCCAACGGCTCCTGCTGGGCCACAACAGTTTTCATACTACAGTAACTTTTTCTATTTTGGTAGTTTTCATATTAAATATGGTTTACTGATCTTTGTAAGTTATTGTAGAGACAGGGGTGGTATTCACATAACTTCCTATTCTGACCCCCTCCTCCGACCAGTAATGAAAGCCGAGACAAGCTTAATTAGAACGTCCTTTAATAACAAGACCAGAATCTCGGTGGCTGAAAGCCAAGCAAACAAACAAACAGAAAAGGACCTTGTCACCAAGTCCGACAAACCTTGGCAACAATTCAGACAAACCTTGGCAGCAATCCAGCCTGCCAAGTTAGTTACGTTCTCTTTAGTCAATGTGTTGACTTCTGCAAGAGGGGCGTGTCACAAGCAGTCTTTTTTATAGTCTGGAGAGGAGCCCAAAGACCACCAGCTGAGCACAATTACTGAGTAATTGCATAATTGTTCTTGACACCAAGTAGCTCTTCGTTGGCGTGCATCCAGGAACAACTCACTGCTGGTTTCTGGATCACTCTCCCTTTTCTCCTCCACACTGGTCCAAGGCTCAGGTGCCACCTGGTAGCCAACCAGTCTCTCTGCACCCTGCTCGGAGTCGGAACCCTGTCCAGGGTCCCCACATCCTCCAGGGCCAACTCATAGGGCCCCTCGCTGTCAGAGTCTGGTGGAAGCTCCAACGGCTCCTGCTGGGCCACAACACTTTCCTACTGGTTTGCAAATGTGAACGCATGCATGCTCTGTTTGCTCACATGCATGGTCAATTTGCTCGCACGCACCCCATTCATTCATGTGCTCAGACTTCTGTGCATGCCAGGGATGGGTTCCAGCTTCTTCTATGCTGGTTCACTCAGGAGTGTGCTTTGGGGGTGCACATGCTTCGGGCGCGCTATGCATGCATGCGCAGAAGCAAAAAACAAGATGGCGGCACCCATGGCGGCGCCGATGGAACTGGTTCGGGTGCCTGTTCGGCCGAGTTACTATCTACTTGGCTGAACTGGTTCGAACCTGTAGGAACCCACCTCTGGCGCATGCACTTTGGCTAAAAAAAGTGCCTAAATGGGATGGCATAATGCTAGGGTGGGTGGGCAGGCCCACCCACAATTTCCGCTACCTGTTTAGGCAAACTAGGAGCCGAGGTGGCGCAGTGGTTAGGGTGCAGTACTGCATGCCACTTCAGCTGATTGTTATCTGCAGTTCAGCGGTTCTAATCTCACCGGCTCAAGGTTGATTCAGCCTTCCATCCTTCCGAGGTGGGTGAAATGAGGACCCAGACTGTGGAGGCAATATGCTGACTCTGTAAACTGCTTAGAGAGGGCTGAAAGCCCTATGAAACGGTATATAAGTCTAACTGCTATTGCTATTGCTATTGCTATTGCTAAACCAGCCCAAACCAACAGAATACCATCTCTGTGTAGAAACTATTTAGGTCCAGCAAAATAAAATGCATAACTGGCAGCCAAGATATAAAATAACAGTAAAACTGCAATTAAAATTACAATCTCACGTGCTGCAACCATCTAATTCTGAGAACACATTCACATCTGCAAAGCTCTGCAGTGTTTCACAATTTCCTTTCACTCAAAAGAGCCCACAGGTACTTCTCTCTTTGCCAAAAATCTGATCTTTTCCCCTTAGCTAAAATTTAAATCCCTCATTTGTACCTATTTGATCCCTCTCAACATTTCCATCAAGAGACTAAAACACAGTCTATAATGTGTTTTCCCAGCTACTTATTTCAATCCTCAGCCACTTCACATTGAAAATCGAGATTTTGCACTTGTGTTAACTTTGCAGTCTTTTAAAAAAAAGTGTTTTGGGGGCTGCAGATCTGTATTTTACCCATCTGAATACTGCCTTTCATGTATGGTTTTTCTCATGCATAAATGCAGTTCTGTTCCACTGCAGCAATATTTTTTTTGTTTCTAAACACTAGGACAACAATACTCAATGATAATTTTGGGAGTAGGAGAGATTTCACGTACAGTAGATTGAAACTTAACTATATTCACTATGGGCATGAAATCAAGTTTATAAAGGGGCAGTTAGGAGTGGAGCTACAATGATTTATGAGTGGCTCATCTGACTTTTCTTATTAGCTGTAAGTCTAGTCTGTTCTCCGGGAGGCAATTTGTTGACACCTCCACTACCAACTCTGAAAATGGCTGTAATTTAGAAACTTGGGCTATTTATGCTGCATGCATGTTTTTTTACTACTCTTGCAGCTATTAAAGAAATCACATCCGAAAAGCTTTCTTGAGCACACACAAAAATGTAGATAACATCTTATTTTATTTTATTTTTATTTATTTTTATTTAATTTGTATGCCGCCCCACTCCCGAGGGACTTGGGGCGGCTAACAACCAGAGGAAGGGAGGGATACAATAAGACAAAAGACAGACAGAGTAAAAACAACAACAGTCATAACGATTCAAGTGGGGCTGGAAATTCATCAGCCCCAGGCCTGCCAGAACAACCAGGTTTTCGTGGCTTTGCGGAAAGCCTGAAGGGTGGTGAGGGTCCGGATCTCCACAGGGAGATCGTTCCAGAAGGCCGGAGCAGCCACAGAGAAGGCCCTCCCCCAGGGATTTGCCAGTCAGCATTGGCTGGCAGATGGAATTCGGAGGAGGCCTAATCTGTGGGATCTGATCGGTCGTAGGGAGGTAATTGGCAGGAGGCGGTCTCTCAAGTACCCAGGTCCGATACCATGTAGGGCTTTAAAAGTAACGACTAGCACCTTGAAGCGTATCCGGAGCCCAATAGACAGCCAGTGCAGCTCACGGAGGATAGGTGTAACGTGGGTGTACCGAGGTGCACCCACAATCGCTCACGCGGCTGCATTCTGGACCAGCTGAAGTCTCCGAATACTCTTCAAGGGCAGACCTATTGATAAATAGGTCACAGGAGATATTAATTTAACTTTGGAAACCTCCAAGCATGTCATTTTAGTGTGCGCCTGAGAAGATAGCAGACAGTGCTTCTTTGCTGTTGACTTATTTTTCTCTTGTTCCTGGTCCCCCTTCTGATAACTTTCTAATAATCCAGGGTCACAAAATGATTATCTTCATAGATGGCAGTACAGCAGTGGTTCTTAACCGTTTCTTCAACATGAACCCCCTTTAAATACCTTTTGTGGCCATGGACCACCAACACGTAACTCAAGATTTAAATCATAATTTTTCTTTAAGCCTTGCCGAATCCTCTGTGATGACATCACAGCCTCCCCCCCCCAGCAGTCTGCGGACCCCAGTTTGAGAACCATTGCAGGATAGCAGGGGTATCAAACTCAAGGCCAGATTCTGCCTGCAGGGCAGTGGTGGGATTCAGCCAGTTTACACCTATTAGGGAGAACCTGTTGCTAACTTTCTAAGCAGTTGGGAGGACTGGTTGTTGGAAGAAATCTCCTTTTGTTTTTTTCCACTTTACAGGGCTAATCCTGTAAGGAAGGCAGGAAGGAAACATTCTGGTATTGTTTCTAGCCTCATCTTTATTGCCCTGCTTACAGAAACTGCCTCTCCGGTTAACTCTTATTCCATTGTAACAGTTAAAGTGAAGCGCCCATCGATGTGAGTGATGTTGAGTTGGCCATGCCCACCCACTCTCTTGACCACTGAGCCACACCTACCCAGCTGGTCATTAGGGCAGAGAACCGGTTGTTAAATTATTTGAATCACACTACTGCTGCAGGGTGCTTAGATCTGGCCTGCGGGGCCACCCTGGAAACAGCGAAGGACTGGTCTGGGGTTCCTCTGCCAGTGAAAATGGAGCTCGGGAAGGCCGTGTGCATCTCTTCCGTGCTATGTTTTCACTAGCAGGGAGTTATAGAAAGAAGCTGAAAATGGAGCTCAGGAGCCCCATTATGCTCGGGCCACTATAGGGACCCCTGACACAAGTGATGTTGAGCTGGCCATGCCCACCCTGACCACACTCACCCTGGCCCCTGAAGTAAAACACAACCCTGATGCGGCCCTCAATGAAATTGACAGTGATGGTGAACCTTTTAGGCACCATGTGCCGAAAAGGGACCGTGCAAACCCAGAAGAGGAGCGTGCACCAGAAAATGAACTTCTGGTTTCTGGCACGCATGTGCATGCAACAATCAGCTGGCCAATGTTCATGCTTGTGCTGGAAAATGGAAGAACAGCTCTTCTGGTTTATGGCATGCATGAAGGCCAGCTGATCATAGTGCACGCATGGACATCAGAAACCTGGAAGAGGCATGGACAATGCCATGCATGCCAGGCGACCTGGCTCAACGTGCCACTTTGGGCACGCGTGCCATAGGTTCACCATCATGGGTATATGAGACTAAAGGAGTTGGTGGTAGTTTGCTAAGAAATCTGTAGAAAAACAAAAATAAGACAAGGACAACAAGCGTGTCCAAGAACGGCAACACTTTCTAAATCTGTTGTTTCAACAAATAGCATAATCTCACATTTCAGGAACAGTTGCTTTGCCCTTCAACACTAATGAAGATACTTAATGCTGATTCATTCTCTAGCTACAAGATGTGATGAAACCCCAAGACCTCACAACATAAGATAACAATGCAGTGAAAGACAGGGACTGGTAGAATAAGCTGTGCAACAATGACACCCCCATCTGCCTCAGTCATCTAATGAGAAAAAAATATATGACTCTATTCCTTCCCTCTGATCCTGGTTCCCCATTTATTTACTCTAAACAACACCATTGGCAGGGTTCCAAGTAACACCCCCAAAGAAGGAAGACCCCGAGGCTTAAGATTCCTCAAAGTTCCATTTTATTAGAGTTATCATATTGGCACATCTGGGAAAGCCCGAATCTGAAAGCTTCCAGCTTTTCCCCATCCAAACAAAAGTTCAAGTCCCTGCCCAGCACACACCTGTCCATCACATGGCCCAATCAGGCACCTTCCCAACTGTAGATGCCTCCCAGTGACACCACTCCAGGTTCAGGGCAAAATGTCCTTGACTCTCTGAGAAAGGAATGTTATTTTGACTACATCAACCTCACTCCTCCCCGGTTCCCATAGCAATAAATGTGGCAGGCCTGAAGGCCCAATGCAAAAGATGGCTTCCAGACCTGACAACCAAACAGCATCATTCTAAGCTTCTCCTTAGACATCAGGCAAAGTTATATTTTCACTGTTGTCTTGAAAACAATAACTAAAAACACAAATACTGGATTTTGACTCCAGATAGAATACTATGGCTTAGGAAAAGACTCCTGCTGGTCTTGTCTTGTTCACCTCATCTAGGCATCTGATATTTTTTTGCATATTGTCCAACATTCATTAGATATATTTCATTGCAATTTCATTGCTAGTAGAAACACGTGGAAAGGAGTTTATTAACTGAAAGATTATTTGAGATTTGGGAAATCTTATCTTTAATATTATTTACATACATTTGTACACTTAGTACAATGTCTGCCCTTTACTTTGACATCCAAATACTTGACACTCAGATTTTCAAATGCCAGCAATCAGCAAATGAAGACAAGTACAAACTGAATAATATACTGCATCAGATGAGGAGAGCACATCTTTCTCCGTCTGTTCTGGCCACTTTTTACACAGGCACAATTGAGAGCATTTTAACAAATTGCCTCACTGTTTGGTTTTGTGGCAGCAGAGCCTCAGATAAAAAGTCCATACAGAGAGTGGTAAGGACAGCCGAGAAGGTTATAGGAAGCTCGCTTTCCGCTATTCAGGATACTGCTTGTAAGCGCCATTTGCTTAGAGCTCAAAGCATTGTTTTACACACACACACACACACACACACACACACACACACACACTAACTACACGGTCTGTTTCTGTTGCTCCCCTCTGGGAGGAGGTTTCAAAGTATTTCTAGCAGGATTACCAGATTCTGTAACAGCTTTATTCCCTATGCCATCCGTCCGGTAAACTTGCAAGATTCGTTTTTCTTGCCATATACATCTGAACTAGACTGTGTAGTTTCTCTGTTATAAAATATATGTGGGTATATGCATAATTTTGCATTTATTTATTTATTTAGTCATGTTTATGTAGTGCATATTGGAGGGGGTGATTCTTTGAGAGCTGTATGCAATGAAATTTCATTTTAATGGACGCTGGTTATTGTCAAAGTGACAATGAAATTATTCTAAGTTCTACTTGAATTATAGTTTTCATTCCAGTTTATGAACAAAGTCATTCTAGTTTATTAACTGCTACAGTTATTGCAAAAAATGGCAGTGGATCTGTGGAAAAGTTTATTAGTGAACTAGGACAGCCTTGGATATTTTGGAAGTCAATGCATATAAGAAAATGAAGTACAGAATAAGTCACCGTTTTCCTCCCCTGTACTTTGATAACATGGAGACATTGCTTGCATTTTTCTAAATTTTGAAGGGAGTTTAACAACTGTTTGTTACACTACAGATCCATTAAGAGCCTTAATTTCATACAGCACTGATATTAATATGACATGCAGACCTGCTTTCAAAAAAGACAGTCCAGGTAACCTTTAATGTACAACCACAATTGTGCTGCAAATTTGCATTGTTAAGCAAGACACCTGTTAAGTGAGTTATATCCCATTTTATGACTTTCTTTTTGCAACAGTTGTTAAACAAATCAAGTTCAATTATTTGAACAGAAATTTGATTTGAAATTACAAATTGCTGGCAACTTGGGCAGGGCATACTTAGTACTGAAGATTCTGATTCTGAAATCTCAAGATGTAGATCAGGGGTGTCAAATCCAAGGCCCTGGGGGCCAGATCCAGTCCATGTGGTGCTTAGATCCAGCCAGTGAGGCCACTCTGGAAACTGGGAGGGACCGCCCCCCCCCCGTGCCTCTGCCAGAAAAAATGGACTCCCGAGTTCTGTTTTCGGCTGTGACAGTTTCCTGCAACCCTTTGGCAGTGAAATCGGAGCTCCATTTTCACTGAGAGAGGGTTGCAGGAGGCTCACAGCCGGAAATGGAGCTCGGAAGCCTGTTTTTACTGGCAATAGTCCTGGGGCTTCCACAGGCGCCCCTGATATGAATGACACCAAGCAAGCCACGCCCACTCTGGCCACACCCACCCCAGCCCCCCAAGGTCAAATACAACCCTGATGTGACCCTCAATGAAATCAAGTTTGACACCCCTGATGTAGACACTTTCTAATATTGGAAGAGTTCTACCAAAGGATGCCTTGCTAAGAATTTAATAAAGCCAGAAGGAACTTTTATCTCTTCCAAATTGAAGATATGAGTTTATAAACTAGAGATTAAAGGATTCTGTTACTATTACAAGACAGATGTCTTTCAGGCTCAGCTATGACATTAAAGAGGAGACAGCCTGAACTGTTCAAAATTTATACGGAGGAAGTCTTACACGAAATTGCCTGGCATAGTTGTTTCCTTTATTTAGGACGCTGGTTTCATTGAAAGAAAAAAAATCTTCCCATGTACGTGATTGCTTATTATTATTATTTGCCCTGACATTCATTTACTTAGTTTGCAAGTCAGTTGTTTCAGGTCCAACAAGTAAAAAGATAATTGATTTTTGAAGAATGTTCATTAGCTTGCTCTTTAGATGCCCAATACATTGCTTCTGTCATCACTTACATTCTAATTTAATCTTGTTTACTGTTTACTTGTTGCTTGTTTCTTCTATACTGCATTTTGCATTAGCAGTTTGTCTACCAATATGCCAACATCTTCTTTCATAACAATTGTTGTGCCAAAATAGTAATAATAACCCTGAAGACAGCCTTTAAAATAAATTCAATAAAAGGTGGAACATATATGAACACATTTTAAGTCACTAAAGTGCCTTAAGTCACTGAATAGATTGTAAAGTAAACTGTTTTTATAATCATAAGAACAGGGCCACTGTTCCACGCAGATCCATACTTACCTAATGATGGAATACGAAAGCAATTGTTGATCTCGCCTGGTGGCTTTTTTAAAAAACAAAATCAGTTTTTTTTTAATTGAGCATGGTACAAATGTGTAGTTTCTTCTTGCAACCTAGACCTCATCCATTCTTTGTAATCTCACAGTGTAGAAAAAGCAAATACTGCATGTCTTCTAGCAATGTTCCAATATTTGAAGGGTTGCCACAGAGCGGAGGGGGGTGTCAAACTATTTTCCAAAGCACCTGAAAGCCAGTCAAGGAATAATGGGTGGAAACTGAAGAAGGAGAAATTTTCTGATATTGATAGAGCAATCAACCAATGCAATCAACCTTCAGAAGTTCTGGGAGCTTCATCACTGGAAGCTTTCAAGAAGAGACTGGACTGCCATCTGTCAGACATGGTGTAGAGTCTCCTGCTTGGGTGGTGGATTGGACTAGATGCCCTACAAGGTCCCTTCCAATTCTGTTAATCTTGTAATTCATTCTCAATCTATAGGATAGGAACAGGCGGAGGGTAAACCAAAAATAGAGAGAATAGCTTTGTCCCTTGCTATTTAGGGATCTGAGAAGGTATCAACGAGGATGAACCTAAATAATTTCACTCTGAGAAAAACAGTAATTCAAGTGCTCAGACTATTATGGTGATCACACAGGAAAAGATGATAGGGAGACTGAAACTATTGATTTTCTGATTGCTTTCTTTTGCTTCACAAATTGTGTGTGCTTAGTGATTAGTTCAAAAACTGAAGGAAAAAGAGTAGATTTCAGTCCCTTTAAAGTTCAAGATATGGAAAGTTATATATGCATTATACATACATGCATATGTATATATGTATGTATGTGTATATATACATGTATTGTATATGTATATATGCATACCACAAAGATATAAAAGCCTTAAACCTATTAACATTACCATACCAAGTCATTCTCCATCAAAACTACACGGCTATGGATGAAGCATGTAACAGTGATATCCATTGTCATCGGGGCACTTGGTACCATGTCTAAGAATTTTACAAGATACATCAACAAATTGCAGCTTCCTGCAATAACACCAGCAGAACTGCAAAAAACTGCACTACTCGGAACATCTTATATTTTAAGAAGGGACTTGGTTGATACCTAGGAACCTGCCAGCAAACTGTATCAATCATTAGCACCAGTCAATGGTATTTGTGATGCATTTTTGAATGTTCAGTTGGCTGAGTTTCATGTTTAATGAATAAAGTATTTAATAACAACAATAATGGTGTTATTGCTTCCTGCAATAACACCAGTGGAACTGCAAAAAACTGCGCTATTCGGAACATCTTATATTTTAAGAAGGTACTTGGTTGATACCTAGGACGCTGGCAGCAAACCATATCAACCATTAGCACCAGTCACTGGTATTTGTAATGCATTTTTGAATGTTCAGTTGGCTGAGTTTCATGTTTAATGAATAAAGTAAATAATAATAATGATGATGATGATGATGATGATGATGATCATCATCATCATCATCATCATCATCATCCAGGACTTAAAAATCAAAATTCAACTATTATGGCACAAACCAGCAATGGTAATTCCAGTGGTAATCGGCACACTGGGTGCTATTCCAAAAATACTGGAATTACATTTAAAACAGTTAAAAATTGGCAAAATCACCATCAGTCAAATGCAAAAAGCCGCACTACTTGGATCTGCACGCATATTACGAAAATACATTACGACGTCCTAGGCCCCTGGGTGGGGCCCGACTAGTAATCAATGCCAAATCCAGTGAAATAACTGGCCGCTGTGATACAATTCTGTTGTTGCGATAATAACAACAACAATAATAACAACAACAATAATGTCAGTACACAACATATGTTAAAAAAATAAGAGAGAAAAAAATCCCTAACCCAATAAATCATATTAATAAACACACAGTCTCATTATACCAGTGTGAACATGTTACACATTACGCCCTGCAAGTCCATCGTACTACTTAGCAATAGCAGTAGACTTATATACCGCTTCATAGGCCTTTCAGGCCTCTCTAAGCGGTTTACAGAGAGTCAGCATATTGCCCCCAACAATCTGGGTCCTCATTTTACCCACCTCGGAAGGATGGAAGGCTGAGTCAACCCTGAGCCGGTGAGATTTGAACCGCTGAACTGCTGATCTAGCAGTAGCCTGCAGTGCTGCATTTAACCACTGCGCCACCTTGGCTCTTAGCTATGATGTTATTTCGCATTCAAGAGTCTGGCAGCGAGCCCTAGCGATCTCATCTAGTGGTGTCAGGGGGCAGTCCAGGATGGCTGTGCTCACCACCGTCTGAAATGTTTTCCTATCCATGGCTGTCAAACCAGCATGCCATATACCATGATGCAATAAGTGAGGATGCTTTTCATTGTGGGCCATGCTTAGAAGCATGGAGCTGAATGACGTCTGCATAGCCCATTGTAAGGAAACATCCAAAGTGAATCCTTATGACGACAACTTGCCAAACAAATGTTTAACAAATGGAAACAGAATAATTCCCACCAAATTCAATATTAGCTAAATTTCCTCAACCTGATGACCTCCATATATTTTAAGACTATCATTTTCCCAACAATCAGGTAGCAGTCAAAAAGGAAAGGGATTTTTGAGGGGTTATCCCAATTCAAGTGGGCAAGTGGACCCTGCCATAGCGTGGGAATGATGCTCGGAAGAAGATCTCAATTCATCTGGACATCAAGGGAAGAAAACTGAAGTACAAGGATATAATCTTAGCAAATGCAAAATTCAGTAATGACGTCAAAGCAATATTATAATGATTCAGTCAAAGGCACCCATATAAAAGTCCTTATTAAATATCAGTTTTGCATACAGAGTCATGCAATCTTTACTACAAATATTTTGTAATATTTCTTTGTTTTATAACAACTTTTTCAAGATGTTGGCTGTAATGCTTTATGAAACGTGTGTAGCTAATTGAATTATTTCTCCAGGGAATCTAGAATTCTAACACCCTAAATTAATAATTTCACACAGAGAAAAAGCATCGTACCTATATTCTAAAAGGGCAAAGGGGAAGAAATCTAGATTATTGTCTGGTAAAGTCTCAAAATTAATAAGATTATTCTGATGAGGAGATATAGCCAGAAAGAAGGGCAGGAGAAAAACTTGTAGTGAGCAATATGACCAGTTAATCAATAGCAAGGGGGGGGGGAACTCCACCCCTCCCACCATAATTAAAGAGGCTTTAAGCCAATTTCATGTTTTTAATTATTTATACTGGCAGCAATCCTCAGAAAGAATTATTTAATAGCCAGCCAAGCTGTAGATTATATATATATGTATGTATGTATGTATGTATGTATGTATGTAGGTAGGTAGGTAGGTAGGTAGGTAGGTAGGTAGGTAGGTAGGTAGATAGATAGATAGATAGATAGATAGATAGATAGATAGATAGATAGATAGATAGATAGATAGATAGATAGATAGATAGATAGATAGATATAGATAGATATAGATAGATATATGAAGTGAGATTCAGTTCTTCTTGAGTATCACTTCATCTGCCAGCAGAACATCAAACCTCAACTGAATTCATGTTGCTATAGTCTTTGATGTGATTATGACAACAATGTGTCATATCAGAAATCCATATTCTCAAATGGGTTCATTGCATTAGTGGTATTAAACGTTCTACATACTATTTCTACACACTGTGTATCCTATCGTTTCATACACACACGCATACTCACACGACACTCATCACTGTCATCATCATTTAACACATAACCAGGCACAATTTACATCTGAATAAATTATGTAGGTTTATTGCCTGCATGTTTTTACTTCATATTCTTTTATAATCTGTCTCTAATTCTGCCGACTGCCAGCAGTTCAGTTCGATTCTGACCAGCTCAAGGTTGACTCAACCTTCTATTCTTCTGAGACCAGTAAAATGAGGACCAGGTTGTTGGGGGCAATATGCTGACTCTGTCAACCTCTAAGAGAGGGCTGTAAAGCACCATGAAGCAGTATATAAGCTATTTGCTATCTCAGTTTCTTTGGAAATGCTATTCTTTCTTTACTAACTTCCTACCAAGAACTATATGGTCCTGCTGTATTTTAGGTGGACTTGCATGGTTTGGGTTTTGCAGGATGGGGATAATTAAAATTAATTGTACTACTAGCAGACCAAAGAAAAATAAGAAAGTGTTTAAGGACTCTTTTAAGATTTACTGTGCTTTTAATTAAAAGCTTCCTTGAAGCTTCTCCCATGCTAGTGCTTTGAGCTCAGCACAAGTGTATTAAGCATGCCAAAGTGTTTTACTAGAACAGAAATAAATAAACATTTCCAGGTGTGGTAAGTTACTGCAGGCTAACGGTTAAAGTATTGGACTAAAAGTGAAGAGATTTGATTCAGATTCAAAACTGGAAATAAGATTGCTGTGTATACCTTAATAAGCTTTTGGAAGAAAATAGAATACACATTATTTAACCAATTTAAGAAGGAGTTTTTAAAGGTGTTAACAATGTCAAGATGGGCTTAATTGGGTAAACTATTACCTCCTGCTTCAGGAACAAGTAGTTATGCAGTTATGTTTAGGCCATCATTAAATGTGGAAAAGAAAGTGATTTTAGATTAGATTTTCTTTCTTTGTTTGTTGAGTAAAAAGAATACATAGTAATGCAGCTTTATATATAGACAGATATAGGATAATTATAATATGGAGTAGGACCAGAGGTGGGTTCCTACCAGATTGCACCAGTCCGGCCGAATAGGTAGTAACTCGGCTGGACACATGACCATACCGGTTCTAACCTGGGCACCGCCATCTTTATTTTCTGTTCTGCACATATGCAGAACAATCTTCATTGAAAAAATGTAATTCCCCTCCACTTTTTAATAGTGTGCGCATGCCAGTCCCAGAGAATTCCCAGAGGTGGGCCGTTTTTCCCCAAAACGGAGGTGTTTTTGCCTTTCCCAAAAATGGAGGCGTTTTTGTCAAAAACAGGCTGCCTTTTGCAAAAATGTAGATGTTTTCGCCTTTCCCCAGCCTCCAGAAGCACTCTGCAGGCTTCAGCAGGGCTGGGGAAAAGGAAAAATGCCCCCGTTTTTGTGAAAAACAGAGGTGTTTTTCCCTTCCTCCAGCCCTGCCGAAGACTGCAGAGTGTTCCTGGGGGCCAGGGAGGATAAAAAAATGGGTGAAAAATGGGCGTTTTTTTTGCAAAAATGTAGGTGTTTTTGGCTTCCCCAGCCTCCAGAAGCACTCTGCAGGCTTCAGCAGGACTGGGGAAAAGGAAAAATGCCCCCATTTTTGTGAAAAACAGAGGCGTTTTTCCCTTCCTCCAGCCCTGCCGAAGACTGCAGAGTGTACCTGGGGGCCTGGGAGGACAAAAATGTTGTTTTCTTTCTGGGTAGTTTGCAGGAGCTCCCTTAGCTCTGCACCCACCCCCACCCCTGTCAAAACTTTTCTCCACTGTTTTGGTGGACATGGCTTGGTGAGGGGGTCATGTGACTGAGTGTGTGTGAATGACGTCGAGTTGGCCATGCCCATTCAGTCACATGCCCCCCATTTAGCCACGCCCACCGAACCGGTAGTAAAACTTTTTGAAACCCATCGCTGAGTAAGACTATGATAAATACATCCCAACTGGAGGTGGGCTGTGCTTTCTTTAACAAAGGGTTTTCTGGTTGCAAGTGTGCATGCATGTTTGCTTCACTTGCACACGCCCTGTTGGGAGAGAAACAGAGCTTCAAACAGGCTCCTAATCAGCTGAGGCACCTCCGGTGAGAACAGCCGGGGCAGTGCGGAATGCAGCTGGGCCTGCCGAGTCAGAGAGTAAGTTATAAATGGATAGCATAAAACATGGGCAGGTGGGCAGGCCCAGCCAGCGACCAGAGCTAAGGATTCACCTGAATCCTTGCGACCATGCATCAACCCACCAGTGATGCCAACCCATGGAGAGAGACAAATATGCACAAAAAACCTACTACACAAGTAGTACTATGCGGTATGCATGGTATACAAAATCAATGGCAACAATTGTACCCAATGTTATGTGGGGCAAGCAGGAAGGCAATTGGAAACAAGGGTTCATGAGCATCAACTAGCAGTTGAACGACACAACCAAAAATTCCTGATCTCCAACCACATTGATATTAAATAACACCAGATTGATTGAGAAAGAACAAAAATCATTGGCCTTTCCAACACTTACACACACACACACACACACACACACACACACACACACACACACACATATGAAAACTGGCATTCTACCAAAGGAGCAATTAACAAGCATATTCATCTAGATCCGGGGTGTGGAACTCAAAGCCCCCAGGCTGCATCTGTCCTGTGGGGTGCTTAGATCTGGCCCACGGGGCTGTCTGAGAAACAGTGAAAGAAGGGCCCCTGTTGCCTCTGGTAGTTTCTATGAAAACTAGAGTCTCTAATCCAACCTTACAAGGCAACATCCCATTTCCACCCACCCCTAAGTAGAAGGTTTGTTTAGTGTACTGAGACACGTTTAGGACACAGTTCATTAAAGACCATTATTGTGATGTTTTGTTAAACTCCATAACAGTATTCCAGATGCACAAGTTCACATCCGAGAGCAAAGGATCATCATTCTCTCCTGTCATTTTTAAAAGTATAAAACTACATTAAATTCGCATAAGTTTTCCTTACATGAATTGCCATGCGTGCAAAAAGCTATCTTTCCATATCATCAAGAGGTAGGCATCTTGATGCCTGCCAGGTGTCTGGAACTTTAATTATAAATGTATGCATCCATCGTGGCAATTGTGATTAATGAATAGCTCAGAAGAGCAATAACAATTAAACTTACATATATACCTCTTCACGATAGCAAGGAGTCCCGAAGAGTCATGAACCAATTAAGCAAACAAATGGTCTCCTGCAAACTCCACTCCCCTTTCGCTCCTCTTTTATTTCATCATCCACCTGTGGCCTTACTCCCAAGTCGTTCCTTAGCTGTTCCCTTCATTCCCTTCGTCTGGCAACTCTGCGCACACTGAGAACAAGCTCCAGCTGTTTGTCTGCCTCACTGATGTCTGACTCTGAAGGCAGCTGATAACTGGCATATGGCTCTGGACCCCTCTCTGCCTCCGACACAGGGTCCTCATCACAACCTTCCCCAGACTCCAGGAATGGCCCATGTTCTTCCCCAACCTCTTCACTGTCCGAATCTGCTGTGAACTCTGTTGGCTGCTGGCGGGTCACAACACAGAGTTAGTATATTGCCCCCAACATTCTGAGTCCTCACTTTACCAACCTGGGAAGGATGGAAGGCTGAGTCAACCTTGAATCGGTCAGAATTGAGAGAATCAAACTCTTGGCAATGTGAGCAGAGGTAGCCGGCAAAACTGCATTCTAACCACTGCACCACCATGGCTCTTATCAGTAGGCTACCAAGTTGTCTGCTTCCTCCAAGATTATCTCTCATTTGGCCTCCTAAACCAACACCCGCTTCACTAGAAGGTTCATAGGCTTCAAGCTTTCTGCTTGACTTTACTTTGCTTTAATATTTGTACTGAACCTATTTTGTGTACAAAACCAGAAAGTTGGGCATTTTGTTTCCAGAGACCCGAAGACCAAAGAAACAGAGCCTTTTTTCATAAGGAGAGAAAGCTACTTAGTGTTGAACAAACTCATAAACTTCAAGCACAGCCCCCTTTCTTGTCATACTTGCTCATTATTTGTGCAAAGGCCTTTATTTATTAACTTAATAAACAGATCGCTGAAGTCATTTTGGTTTGTAAGTGCAATTTATGTTATTTGGCTCTCACAATACAATGAATGTGAAAAAAGCCCATTTCCTTCTGTTATGGGTGTACTAGATAGAACAATCACTAGGAGGCCATATTTCTTTATGCACAGAGACTTACACACATGGATGCTGCAGCTAAAAGAAATGCAAGATTATTATTTTTTAAGATATCAGGATATCGATTACTTTAGTTAATGCGGTACAACACGAGCCCGTCAGCTTTGTGCTGAAATCAATGTACAATTGAGGCCGACAAGTTATTGTATAAGAGCTAGTAGAACACAACAATGCTTGTTAGAAAATAGGGAAAATGGAAAAGATGATTAAGGTGAGAAGATGTGAAGGTTCCAGGACTAATGAGTTACTTTAAAACTGGCTTGTTTTCTGCTGACGGTGACCCAAGAACCAAAGCTGGATGAAATTCTCACTTCAAGTGGCACGTTGAAGGGAGCAGTAGACTGATGCAAACTTGCAATTTTGAGTGGATCAAAAAAGTCAGCCAGCTATGGAATGAGGGTTAAAGGTAAATACTGGGATTAGGAATTGGGGCATGTAATGTAGTGATGGGACAAAGTCCTTGCCTAGATTTGGAGTCTCGGTTAATACTCAAAGGTTTCCCAGCAAGTTGCTCATGAAATTCTAATTTAATTTGGCATCTATTTTTTTCAAGAATTTGGGGTAAATCCTTGTACCTGGCAAATATCATCTTTGTTTTGCTTTCTACGTGAATTTGTCAAAAATTATGTTGTTTTTTCTCGACTAACCTTTAACAGTTTTACGTTTGCATTAAGGATCAATGCCTACACTGGTGTTTTGGACCATTTTTTCTACCTGGCAGTAAATACTGACATTGAAGGAAGATACCCCTAGAAAGTTAAACTTCTGAACCTGCCACAATTTTATTTCTCAAATTTATTATATAAAAGCTAATTCAACGGTACATTTGTAAACCAGGAAATACATCCATCTAGACCTTGATGTACTTAGAAATGTTCTCATATTTCTAAAAGTTCTATAGAGGAATTATCAAATCTGTCATTTGTACTTCTGTAACTGTCTGGTTTGGACTGCAGTTAGGACTGCAGAAAACAATTGCAACCAGTCTGCCATCCATTGAGGACCTGGATACTGCACAGAAAGAGGGCTGAGAAAACATCTACAGACCCCTCAAATCCTGGACATAAACTGTTTTAACTCCTAACCTCAGGACTGTTTTACTCCTCCCCTTGACACAGAGGTTGTCACATCCGTGTATCTGCCATTCTTTGGTGGACGAAGGAGTGTGTGTGTTGGATTTGATACATTTTGTTCTTTTTCCTTTCTATGTATCCTAGGTATCCTGTTCTGACCCCCTCCTCTGCCCAGTAATGAAAGCCGAGACACGCTTAATGAGAATGTCCTTTAATAGCAAGAACAGACTCTTGGTGGCTGAAAGCCAAGTAAACAAATAGATAAGGACTTTGGCAGCAAGTCCGACAAACCTTGGCAGCAATGCAAACAAACTCTGGCAGCAATCCAGCCTGCCAAGTTAGTTTTTCTTTAGTCCAAGTGTTGACTTCTGCAAGGAGGGTGTGGCACAAGTAGTCTCTTTTATAGTCTGGAGAGGAGCCTAATGACCATCAGCTGAGCATAATTACCTCCTTTAATTACGTAGTTGTTCTTGACGCCAAGTAGCTCTTCGACGATGTGCATCCCAAAACAACTCACTGTTGGTTTCTGGATCACTCTCCCTTGTCTCCACCCCACAGATCCAAGGCTCAGGCGCCACCTGGTGGCCAACCAGTCTCTCTGCGCCCTGCTCGGAGTTGGAACCCTGTCCAGGGTCCTCCACATCCTCCAGGGCCGACTCATAGGGCCCCTCGCTGTCGGAGTCTGGTGGCAGCTCCAACGGCTCCTGCTGGGCCACAACAGTATCCTATTTCTTGCCTTGTCTTTTTTTATAACCTTTCACCTGATTTATAACCGTTGCCTGGCGCCTCAGATGTCTGGAAAATCCCTACCTCTTGGGGGCAGTGGGGGGGGGGGGAAGAGCCCTGTGAATTACAATTCCAGAAGATGATCCTGGCAACCTCTTCTTATCTGTTTATCAGAGACGCTGGTACAAATCCATTTTCACCCCTCCCCCATTGGTGGGAATCCACATCAGGACTGTTGGGAGAGGTTCCTAATTTCCGTTATCATGGATTGTATAGCCTGAGGGTCCCAGAGTCTGCTTTGAATGTTGACTTGCTTTCACCCCTCTTCAATTAAAAAAAAATCCTTTTGAAATACCAGGTTTTTAAGAGTCTAGCTTTCTTGAGTGGGTGGGGGACAAGGCAGGTCCTTACATAAAGCAGGCTCTGGGAGATAGTTTTATCCCTTGTGCCATCACTCTGCAGAAAACCTAATTCCCACAATACTATTTTATGTCTAGGTATATTTACCCATGTGGTATGGCTGCATTATTATTCTTATCATTCTCATCTTCTCTACTATCTTCTCTTATTGATATCATTATTATGATTGTTGTATAGTAAAAGTTAGTCCTCGCTGTTACGAATGACAGCTCGGCAGCAGCCAGGCGCGTCTTAGCCAATCAGACGCGCCTGTCAGTTGCCGGGCGAGTCTGAGGAACTATAAAAGGCAGACTCGTTCAAACTGTCAGTTGTTCAGCACCAGAGCAGACGAACACTCCAGTCCAGCTGGAGCTGCTTCTCTGCCTCTCTCTCTACACAGATCATCCTTCTGTTGCTACATTGTTAAACCAGCACCCTACCTGGTTGTTACCTGTTACTGTTACAAGTTGTGTTAAAATAAATTGGTTACAGAGTTACCGGACACGAGCCTCTGTCTCATTCCTGAAGATATAATAATGATCATTATCACTTTGTTGTACACTGAGAAATTATGCACCAGAGACAAATTCTTTGTGTGTCTAATCACACTTGGCCAAATAAAGTATTCTACTTATCAGTTGTTTTTGTTCATTCCAGCACTTGTTTTCAAAAGCATTATAAATGACATTAATTTGCTCTAAAACACTAAATAAAGAATTCAGGAGATTCTACATGGATTGATTGCTGGATTGATTATTTACTAGTCATCTAGAAAGATTCATCAGCCAGTTATTTATTCTACAATGGTCAAATTTACACTACAACCACTGCTACTTAATTAACTGTCTGGCTTTCAAGCTGGAATTGAGTAGAAATAAAACTGTTGCTGTCACTTCTAAGAGCTCAGTGCCCCAGGGAGCTCCCTTTTTAAGTGTTTCCAAATCTCTGAATTCTAATAATAATATGGGAACTGAGTCACCTGGCAAGGATCAGCAAATTGACAGAAAGAGAAGAATCCATCAAGGATCACATATTGTTTATAGCAAATAAACAAATGCTTATGATTAATTAAATCCATAACTATGGACAAATTCAAATACTAGGCCCTTCAATCAAAGGCTGCTAAATTTGGCAGTTCCAATTATAACCTTGGCCTATACTTATAATAGCAATGCATATGCATGTGTTTACATTGGCCATTAAGGAGGTAGACAATCTGTACAATATGTCATCATCCAAGCACTATGCAGCCCCAACAGACACATTTATCCATTGATACTAAACTGCCACAGATTTTGATACATCTATTTTAATCCGTGCATTTGATCTGTTATATCAAACACTGGATTACACTTGAGGCTCATTGAATTCTTGCAACTGGCTTACCATTAGTTGTCTGAAGTCAGAATAAAAGCCAATGTGACAGAATGACTACCAAACTGGCTTAAGGAAAGAGAGGTTCCCCTTGCACACAGGTGCTAGTTGTTCCTGACTCTAGGGGGCGGTGCTCAGTTCCGTTTCAAAGCCGAAGAGCCAGCACTGTCCAAGGACGTCTCCATGGTCATGTGGCCAGCATGACTAAATTCTGAAATCGCACAGAACACTGTTACCTTCCCACCAAAGGTGGTTCCTATTTTTGTATTTGCATTTTTTACATGCTTTCGAACTGCTAGGTTGGCAGAAGCTGGGACAAGTAACGGGAGCTCACTCTGTTTTGCGGTGCTAGGGATTCGAACTGCAGAACTGCCGACCTTTCTGATCGACAAGCTCAGCGTCTTAGCCACTGAGCCACCACGTCCCTGGTTTAAGGAAAGAGAGAACCCTGTTTAAACTCTTTTCTCCTGAATTTCTGTGTGACATTGATCCTATTGCTCTCAAGCTAAAGTGTGTCAAAAGGATACCTGTACAAATAAAATACCAGTCTGAATTTATTGCAGATAGTATGGTGAAAGAAGACTCTGCTAAAATCTGCACTAACTAAAGCCATCGTGTTAGTAGGTTCTTAATCTTTTACTATAATAGCAATGTAACCCTTCAGGAAGGTCAACTATCTCGGGAACCATGAAGTAAAACTATTTTAATAGAGTTCTTCTCTAAATTGTTTGATTTACTGCAAGGAACCCTGACTGAATCCATACTCCAATTTGGATCATACATTGTGTAGCATAACATACAATATGTAAGAAATTTCAAACTGCATAAGTTGCATGTAGGGTTGAAGAAGACCTTCAAAAATTGTGGTAGCTCCTGTGAGTCTCTTCTTTCTCTCTTAGAATCCTTCGGGCATTTTTTTAAAGAAAGAATCTCCGGTTTGAAACATGGTTTATGTAATCTTGCTTGGCAACTCTAATTCTAGGTTTTAATACATGTGCTGTGACACGACAGCAGTATTCCAGTATTTGAGGGTCTGCCACAAAGGAGAGAAGGGTAACTTATTTTCCAAAGCACCAGGGGACAGGACAACAAACAATGGGTGGAAACTAATCAGGGAGAGAAGCAACCTAGAATTCAGGAGAAATTTCCAGACAGTGAGAACAGTTAACCAATGGAATAGCTTGCCTTCAGAAGTTCGGGGTGCTCAAGGACAAGAGGCTTTTAAGATGAAAACTGGACAGCCGTTTGTTTGAAATGGCACGGGGTAGTAACAGTGGTGGGTTTCAAAATTTTTTAGAACCCCTTCTGTAGGTGTGGCCTGCTTTGTGGGAGTGGCTTGCCAGCCATGTGACCGGGTGGGGAGTGGCTTGCCAGCCATGTGACTGGGTGGGCGTGGCCAACTCGTAAAATGTGGTGAAACTCACATAACAATGCTCTTGCTTAGCAACCAAAATGTTGGCTCAGAAACTCTGGCATTTGAAGCATGCAAGTCTTAAAGCTGTCAAGTTACAAGACCCTTGCACCCCTAACCCTTTAGAAAAAAAACCCAGGGGTGTTCAAACTTGATAGCTTTAAGACTTGTGGACTTCAACTCCCAGAATTCCTCCTCTCGCTCTTCATCTTGATGATGTGCGGACGGGCGGGGGGAGGGAGCTGGAACCGGTTCTAAACAGCACTGTAGATTTGTGGAACCTCTTCTATAGAAGACATTAGAACTGGCAGGAACCCACCCCTGGGCAGTGATGGCTAACTTTTTTATTGTTGGGTGCCAAAAGTGTGTGCATGATAGCCAGTGCACATGCTAGCACCCATAATGCAAAGTGCCCCTCCACATGCACATGGGCGCACAACCCTCCCACGCTCCCACCACCATGCATGCCGCACTGCTTGCCTCCAAGCTGAGCTTGGTATTTCCTCCAGAGGGCTGGGGGAGGCAATTTCCATCCTCCCCAGGCTCCAGGAAAGCCTCTGAAGCCTGGGGAGAGCAAAAACTGCCTCTCTTGGCCCCTCAGAAGGCCAAAAATCAGTGTGCAGATGCCACCTGCAGATATAGCTCCCATGTCACCTGTGGCATGCGTGCCCTGGGTTTCCCATCATGGGTGTAGGCTCTCCTGCTTAAGCAGAGGGTTGGACTAGAAGGTCCATTCCAGCTCAATTCTGATTGGTTGATTAATTGATCATACTAGAAAGTTTTCTGTCTCCCAGAGGATGTTAACAATGAATGAAAACAATAAAACACTTAGGATACACAGATATATATAGTCTCCAGGTTATACCAGACACATCAATTAGTCGTTTTTCTCATTTTTAAAAAAATTCCTTGCCTCAAGTCCCTCAAATTTCTCAAATCTATGTGAATGTTCTTTACCTTCACACTTTTAATCACATTTTCCATTTAGGTTTTTTTCTTTCTTAATACTTTTATTCCTTTGTGTTTTAAGCCACTGGTTTTCCCAGTTGCACTTTATGGCTATGAAAATTGGATCATAAAGAAGGCTGAGCACCAAAGAATTGAGGCCTTTGAACTATGGTGCTGGAGGAAACTCCCGCGAGTTCCTTGGACTGCAGGGCGATCCAACCGGTCAGTCCTAGAGAAGATCAACCCTGACTGCTCTTTAGAAGGCCAGATCCTGAAGAGGAAACTCAAATACTTTGGCCACCTAATGAGAAGGAAGGACTCACTTGAGAAGAGCCTCATGCTGGGAAAGATGGAGGGCAAAAGAAGAAGGGGACGACAGAGAATGAGGTGCCTGGGTGGAGTCACTGAAGCAGTTGGTGTGACTCCAGAGGATGGTAGAGGACAGGAAGACCTGGAGGAACATTGTCCATTGGATCACGATGAGTCAGACATGACTTCACAACTAACAACAAATTGGTTTTTGTTATTTGGATTTTCAATTAATAAATTATTCTATAGTTATTTGTTATTTGTTCTGGCTAACTTTTTAAATATTTTTGTTCTGTTTTTAGATTACTCTTATTATTGTGAGCCACCAAGATTGAGTTGGAGTTAGGCAGCATCCAAATTGTTTGATTGAATGAATGAATGAATGAATGAATGAATGAATGAATGAATGAATGAATGATCAAGCAAGCAAAATCCAAGCCTTGATCCACTACTTGGAGAGGTATGATTGAAGCAGCTTAAAGGCATTCAATTAAATAGCAGTCCAACTGGGTACCATTTATTGTTCAATCATTTTGTTTCTTTCCAGTCCGTGCAAAGAAGGAAGGAAGGAAGCTGAAATGAATGGGTGCACATATCCCACTGAGTAAGACTAAGAAGCATTTATTGAATTTCCCACTGCATTCTTATCACCCGAATTGTCATTATGGGAACAGTATTGTTGCATAACTTAAGCTTCTGCAACACCAGTTCAAGTGCTCTGATTACGTAGTATAATCTGAAAATGATGGGATACATTCATCCACTATGATAGCAGTGCATCTGTTTCCCCTGCAGAGACAAAGCACCAACTTTTCTAACTAAATTATTTTTAAGTGTAGCATGAGAAGAACAAGCCATTCCTTCTTGCTTGTGTTCTACAGTTTTGCCGCAGCCCTTTATTCTAGATGCTAGAACATTTCATAATGTTCAGGTTGTGATTTAGCCATTTTTGTGGCAATTTAATTCCAGCAATAGCCATCTTCTACAAACATCATCAGAACATCATCAGAGCCGAGGTGGCGCAGTGGTTAGGGTGCAGTACTGCAGGCCACTTTAGCTGACTGTGATCTGCAGTTCAGCGGTTCAAATCTCACCGGCTCAAGGTCGACTCAACCTTCCATCCTTCCGAGGTGGGTGAAATGAGGACCCGGACTGTGGGGGCAAATTGCTGACTCAATTTGCTAAAAAAAATTGTAAACTGCTTAGAGAGGGCTGAAAGCCCTATGAAGCGGTATATATGTCTAATAAATAAATAAATAAATAAATAAATAAATAAATAAATAAATAACTGTACTTTCTATCCAAAATGTGTGTTTGTGCGTGAGTGCAACTGCATGCCAATTCACATGTATTAGTGGTGTCCTTGGTGCTCCCTGAACTAGTTTGTTTTCTTGGAGATGTTTTATTACCAAACTAGGTTACATCATCAGTACATTGACGATGTAATGAAACATCTGCAAATAAATAGCCAAGCTCAGAAAGCACTAAAGGACCCCACAGTTTATCCTTCAGCTACCTACAGTATCCTTTCTTCTATCGGTATCACATACAATTTGCTACTTTTCCTGCCGCAATAAATTGTGCAGGCTATTTGGTGATTGTATGTATGATTTTCTTTGAGCTCAAATTCATCGTCTTATCACTGTTCTTTCTGAAAGGTACAATTATTGGATTATATTTAAATCACTAAGGTCATTTGTAGGACAGAGGTAGCCTCCCCTAAATGATATGTAATTTACATATATATTTATTTCATTTTAAAAGTAAAGGTGAAGGTTCCCCTCACACAGGGATGGGATGGGTCTGCGGCGTCCTCGTGCATGCGCACAGTGCACGCATGCGTACTAGCATCTGTGCGATGCTCCAGCTGCTCCTGGAGGATCGTGCAGGCGCTGTATGAGTCCTGCGCATGCATGGAAGCGCAGAACTCGTCAAAACCGGGTAAGGACCACGGGCGGGCCCTTCGCCGTTCCCAGAAGTTACTTACTTCCGGGTTCGCTGACCAACCGGTTCGCGGGGACCGCCGCAAACTGGTTGAAACCCACCCCTGCCCTCACACATATATGCTAGTCGTTCCTGATTCTAGGGGGCAGTGCTCGTCTCTGTTTCAAAGCCAAAGAGCCAGCACTGTCCAAAGACGTCTCTGTGGTCATGCGACTGGCATGACTAAATGCAGAAGGAGCACGGAACACTGTTACCTTCCCATCAAAGGGTTTTCCTATTTTTCTACTTGCATTTCTATATGCTTTCAAACTGCTAGGTTAGCAGAGGCTGGGACAAGTAATGGGAGCTCACTCTGTTCTGCAGCGCTAAGGATTCGAACCGCCGATCTTTCTGATCGACAAATTCAGCATCTTAGCCACTGAGCCACCATGTCCCTTCATTTTTATCCTATGCTTTATTCAAATAGTTTGAAGGAAGAGGTTGGAAATGTAATTCTCCATCGTTGCTAATGCTGAGACATTATGACATAACAGAGCTACCCTATGCCACCCACCATCTCTCTCTCTCTCTCTCTCTCTCTCTCTCTCTCTCTCTCACACACACACACACACACACACACACACACACACAAAATCTAATGATATTGCAATTAATGATAGAACATTTCAACGTCATGATGACAGTAAGAAGAAAATGGGAGAAGGTGAAATGGAGCAATAAAGGAGCTGAATTACACCCTATCAAAACAATTTAGATTACAATATAGCATATAATTAGCCAGGCAAAACTTAGTCCTACATATTACTACCAATACTTCCATCTGGAAAAGCTATTACTTCACCTTTTGGAACCAAATTGAAATAGCTTAATGTTAACTTACTCGGGTTTTACTGTTTTTAATCCAAGGTGAACTGAGTGAAAAAATAACATGAATGGGCCAATGAGTGAACACATGTCAATGTGCGAAAAAGAAAAAAAAATAATCCTACCAAAAACTAATTAATCTACCTTACTGTGAAGTGAGTTACATTGGGACTCAGCATCCGACTATCAATTTCATGGTTGGGCAATGAACTGAACTTAGTTTAAGCCTGTAAGTCTATTACTATAGCACATCAACCTGGTTTTTGTGTTTTCACCACAAAAAAGATAAGATGATCAGACAAAGCAAGGGTATTTCATTTTACAATCACCTCTTTTGATCTAAGACACTGCTGAGTTTATATAAAACCTCCTTGGTTACAGACTTTCTTGCTTTTTCGGTCTGCAGCAAGGCAGTTTTTTCTGGCTGCAGCAATGCAAGCTTTTGCCTTGCATTTTTATTTTATACTGAACAAGAAAAGATCATTCTCCAAAACTGGAATCAATATCAAGAGTTTTGATTTCTGCTTTTAACAGATCTGCTGGTGATTTATTTGAACGGCTCTGCAGCAGGGGTGAAATTCAGCAGGTTCTGGAGAACTGGTAGTGGAAAGTTTGGAGAACTGGCAAATACCACTTCTGGCTGGCCCCAGAATGGGGTGAGAACGAGGATTTTGCAGTATGCTTCCCCTGCCACTCCCACCAAACCACACCGACAGAACCGGTAGTAAAAAAAAAGTGAATTTCACCACTGCTCTGCAGGCTTATCAATTCGTTGAACCCCCACCAAAACATTGTAAAAGGTCAGAGTCTCACAAAGGTTGCCAAATCTCACAAGTATTTTTTTTGCCTATTTCAATAATTTATAACTCTATGCAACTTGAACAATGTAACTCTGAGTGGCCTATAAAAACCAATCAAAATAAAAAACAACAATCAACAATAGGAGCAGTAAAATCAGGGATCCAATTCATAACTGTTCCTAATGAGATTTTCTTCTCCTTCCAGCATCAACACACAACACTCAAGGGAATTAAAAACACATATTTAAGCTCTCTCTAAAGACCAGTAGAAGAGGCCAACCAAATAGTATTGGTGAGGGATGTGAGGATAAATCTTTCCAAAGGTAGTTCTTAAGTTATGAATGTAATGGAGCCTGCCCATTCCATTCGTAACCTGAGGATTTGCTGGAGTGAATCTTGTACCTTGAAACATGGTCACTCCCTACTTTCGCCTATGCCGTCACTAATCAAATGGGTGGCTCGTTAAGTCACATGAGATATTTCCAAGTGGGGAAGGCCATGGGGGGCCTAGTGATGGAACAGGCCACCAGCTTAAGACCACCTAAGACCTCCCTGACCCACTGAAATATCTCATGCTCCCAACAATTGCTTTCCCCCACACCCAACCTGACTGCCCTGACTCTCCGTTTAGCCCTGCAAACTGCTGGCCAAGGCCTGCGCAGGCCAAAACAGTGTCAGAGGGGCAGGCCCACGCCCGCCCCTCCAAGCCTCCCTTTTGATTAGCAAAGTGCAGGACGAATGTTGCAGAGTTTCTGTGGTTGTTCATAAGGGCGAACAACAACTACTGTGGTGCTACATTATTCATAGTTTCAGGACTTGTTCATAAACAGTAGGGGAGGCTGATTGCATAACTTTGAGTGTTTGCTAACGGAACACTTGTAACCTGGGGATTGCTTGTACTATAAAGGCACATCATCTGGATCCCATCATGTAACACTGTTTCATGAAGGGGACAAAAACTTTGCTCATCATATTAGAGTAAATGGATCACTAGGATAGGTGGACACACAAATAACTTGATCCCAAGCCATATAGGACTTCATAGGTAATTACCAGGATCAGGATCTTGAATTGGTCCTAAAAGCTGATAGAGATCCAGTGCAACTCATAATTACATGAGTGAAACAACATGTGCACATACCACTGCATTCTGAACTAATTGTTGAGATTGTTGCTTTTGCATGAGATTGCGTAAGAGTTCGGACTGCTCAAATGTCATGAGTTCTTTAACATTCCTGATGGGTTTTTTGCATTCATATACAAGATTTGAAACCTGATTCTTGGTTTCTCAATTACTATAAGGGGTCCAGATGACAGGTTTCCTTGGAGTATTTCTGGAATGACTGAGCCTGGGACAAATAGACTACGCAATCATTGTATACAGTGATGGGATTCAACCAGTGTAACAAC
The DNA here is from genome assembly GCF_009769535.1 of Thamnophis elegans. Classification (NCBI taxonomy): domain Eukaryota; kingdom Metazoa; phylum Chordata; class Lepidosauria; order Squamata; family Natricidae; genus Thamnophis; species Thamnophis elegans. Next base: position 17,115,886 of record NC_045549.1, on the reverse strand, counting down.
CGGTTCGTCAAACACGTACTTTGTGCATGCACAATGCATTTGAAAACTTATATTTTACTGCAGCCCTGGTGCAAAACAGCCGAGGCACAGCAATCCACTCTGCCACACCTGGGCTTTAGAAAAGGGACTATAGACACCTATCATCTGGGCTTTAGAAAAGGGACTATATGTCAGCAGGGGTGGGTGGGTGGGCCAAGCTGATCTTTGGAGCTACTGGTTCATCAGAACCAGTCCAAACCAATAGAATCCCACCCCTGATTGTATGCATTGTTTTTATTTTTTGGGAAGAGATGTAAAATCCCTCCCCCAACTCAAGCATAGGTGCAAAATTAGAAATAAAGGGTTAGTAAGGCGAGAACCTGCATTTTTTTATTATGAAAAACTACTAAATATTATAATTATTCATGGTATCAGTGAAAGATAATAGAGGCTACTTTATAAATATTTGTATTTTTTAAGGATTATGAAATTTACCATAACATTAACATATAGTTGACAGCAATATTTTGTTAATCCTCATCCCACCTATGATAGTGTTTAAACCTAATTTGAACCATTCTGTTCAAGATGCTAACTCCCAATGCTAATTATTTAAATGTTAAGGTTGATTTTTTTTTTACAGAGCCACAGAACTTTGCAATCATGTTCCATTGTGTTAGTTTTCCTTTTCTTCCTTATTTGATTTTTTTCCCTCCCAAAATGCAATACTCTCATTCCCGATATGACAAATTATTCTTTCTATTATAAACATTGAATAGGACTATATTATTATCTATCAACATCTGCAAAAATCAGTCACTACAGCTTTTACCAGCAATTGGAAAAAAATATGCCTTATCTATCTACGTAAGAGTTATTAAGAGTAGATCCACATAATGAATTTCTTACTCACTTTCACCCATACTCAGATTATAAAATTTCGACTGTTCCTGAGATCAGGATCTGTGACTGAAAGCTGAAAAATGCTCAGTGCAACAACTTCAAAAGAGACTGGGGAGACTTACTTATTTTGCTCTACCAAAATGGCATAATTAAGTATAGATAAATTTTTATCTCACTGAACATTTTTAGTCTTCTGAACCATGAATTATAAGCATTGGAGTGAGGGAATAGATAAAATTTATCTATTATTAAAATTTAAGACCTCCCCAGATAATAAGCCCAATCGGGATTTTGAGTGCATGCGCTAAAATAAGCCCTGCCCCAAAAATAAGCCCTCCCCTCCCCGAAAATATTGCAACACAGCAGCAGCCATGAGGTGACCATGCTCGCCTCCTCCTGCACCTCAAAAATAATAAGACCTCCCCAAAAATAAGGCTAAGCGCTTATGTTAGGGGTCAAAAGAAAATAAGAGCCTGTCCAATTTTAGGAGAAACACAGTAGCAATAGCTCTTAAACTTACATATCACCTCATAGTGCTATTACAGGCCTCTCTAAATGGTTTTCAGAATGCTCCCAACAGTCTGGGTCCTCATTTTACATACCTCGGAAGGATGGAAGGATGAGTCAACCTTAAACTGGTGAGATTTGAACTGAAGCAAGCAGCAGTAAACTGAAGTAGCATAGTACTTCACTCTCTAACCACTGTACCACCTTGGCTCATATATGATTATGAGCCAGTCTATGATTATGAGAATGCTTAAGGTCTGATGGTTTGATTATATATGGCATCAAGTTGGTGTCAACTCATAGCAACCATTTACATTTTCTCCTGGATGATCTGATTCCGGCCTGCCCCATTTAAGTCTTCAATAACAAACTCTTTCCTAGTGTAATCAACTCTATTCAGTTTGCTGCTACTCGTCCTCTTCTTTTTTTCTATATTTACAAGCACTATGGGCATCTCAATACAGTTGTCTCTTTATATAAAGCTTCCAAAATATTTAAAAGCATTATGGACATCTCAATACAGTTGTGTCTTTACATAAAGCTTCCAAAATATGAATACCCATACTTGACCATTCACGCCTTAGGTATGATTCATGTGTTATTTTTTTCCTTACAGTTTACAAAGACTTTAATCAGGCCAAAGCTGTAAAATTATATCGGCATAACGGTAAAATTAGATTATAATTAAGTATTTCAAAACAGGAAATTGAGCTTATAAAAATGTGTAGCAGTCCTCCTAACAGGTTAATTATCTTCAGTAGTGGGATAATAGCATACACCTCCATATTCTTTCAACATGACAAAGGAAAAGAGAAAACTTTCCGAGCCTTATCAAAAAGAAAATTCACAGATCCTTCTTATTATTTATGAAGAAATATATTTTGATTATTCTATATTTTTTATTCCAAGCATGTGTATGTTGCTATATTATTATGTCTGTCTGTGTGTGCGTGTGTGTGTATAGAATTATTGTACATTTTTAATTTGAAGCATGTCTATGATATATGCTGTATATACTATATAGATCTACACAGTAATGGTGTAAGCCGGGGGGAGGGGTCAAACTCAATTTCATTGACGGCCACATCAAAGCTGTGGTTGACCTCGGGGTGGGGGGTAACTGGGTGGGTGTGACCAACTGGGTAGGCATGGCCAACTGGGTAGGCGTGGCCAGCTTGAAGCCACACCCCAAACAGCTGGCATGTTTCCTCTTTGCCTTGGGTAGATTGGGCTGGAGCCGCGCTTGCCTGATCTTTAAGGATGGTCCCACGGGCCAGATCCAATCACATCTCAGGCCAGATGTGGCCCGCGGGCCTTGAGTTTGACATCCCTGGTTTAAGCTCTAGTTAGAGAATATGGAATTTGGATGGTTCCAAATTCATGTGTGATTGGTGATTAATTGCATGAGGCTACCATATCCCAATATTAAAGTTTCAGTATTCTCAAGATGTTATCAAGGGGAAATTATTATGTTCATATTAACTCAAACTTTTATGCTTTCAGTAGACATTCTACAAAACTCTATTTAGCTGTACTAATTTCTAAGTGTGCATAAAGCATATGTATGTATGTATGTATGTATGTATGTATGTATGTATGTATGTATGTAATTGTTTTCATGGGCAACATTTAATCTTCCATGTAATGTCATATGCTATACTCAAAAAATTATAATAGACATAAAACCCTAACTAGGGATTTTGTAGAAATCACTAAGAGAAAAAGGCTTCACTGTGGTTGTCTATGGAAATTATCAATCATCCAGGTCATGTTGTCACACAGGTGTTTTTCCAAAAGGCAACAGGACTTTCTTGATTTTTTGCTTTGAACGTTTTGCTTCTCATCTAAGAAGCTTCTTCATTTCTGACTGAATGGTGGGCAATTATGAACTGTCAGAACTGAAGAAGTTTCTTAAATGAAGCAAAATGTTTTGGGACTCCGTTGTGGTTAAAATAGCAATCTTACAGAAATGGGATTGAGAGCCTTTGCATGCAACAGAATCACATTTTCCTATGGCTTATTTAAAAAAGATGTGTATCAGATTATTAAAGACAAATTTTAGGACTAGAGTAATATTTTGTAATGCATTTGAACAGTTAAACAATATCTAGCTCTTTAACATAAATGAGTAAAGAAATGGGCCTTTAATACTAATATCTAATAGAAGAAGAACTTTTCATAGGAAGGAGGGAAATAAGCACAAAAGGCTGGAAGTATATACGAGTCAGTATTGTTTTCAATTAATCTAAATCATATTTTTAGCAATATTAATTTCATCTTTCTTTCCCCCCCCCCATCTCTGACTCTGTTGGGGCTCAATTACAACTGATAATGTTCTTTTCCAGTGATGTTACTTCTGACCTTAGGCAGATATTTCAAAGCTAGTATTACATTAATGTTAATATTTTATGCATTAAAATTTAGTTATAGTTTTCAAAAATGACCTGAATAATTCTGAGCAGTTTTTTCTTGTTTATTTTAATGTTTATTATTAAAGTTTACCTTATTTCCTGAAGGAAGAAAAAATAAAGAGGAACATAGAAAAAAAATTCTTTAAAAAATGTAAATTTAACAAGGAACAGCTGGAAGAAAAACAGTTTCATGGATGTTTACTTGTCTGATTATTACAAAATATCTGCATGTAGTCTTATAAAAGTGATATGATTTGCAAGTCTGCATATATTTAAGAGCGGGATGCGGTGGCTGAGTGGCTAAGATGCTGAGCTTGTCGATCATAATGGTCGGCAGTTCGGCAGTTCGAATCCCTAATGCTGCGTAACGAAGTGAGCTCCCGTTACTTGCCCCAGCTTCTGCCAACCTAGCAGTTCAAAAGAATGTAAAAATGCAAGTAGAAAAAATAAGGATCCCCTTGGTGGGAAGGTAACAGCATTCCGTGCGCCTTTGGCATTTATTCATGCTGGCCACATGATCGTAAGAGAGGTCTTCGGACAGCGCTGGCTCTTTGACTTTGAAATGGAGATAAGCACCGCCACCAGTGGTGGGATTCAAATAATTTAACAGCCAGTTCTCTGCCCTAATGGCCAGCTGGGTAGGTAGGGCCCAGTGGTCATGTGACTGGGTGGGTGTGGCCAACTCAATGACATTCTCGTTGATGGGTGCTTCGCCTTAGCTCTTACAATGTAATCACGGTTAACCGGAGAGACTGTTGTACTGTCCCAAGGTCATTCGATCAACATTTGTAACCTTAAAGGTAAAGGTTCCCCTCACACATATGTTCTAGTTGTTCCCAACTCTGCGGGATGGTGCTCATCTCTGTTTCAAAGCCGAAGAGCCAGCGCTGTCCGAAGATGTCTCCATGGTCATGTGGCTGGCATGACTAAATGCTGAAGGCTTCCCATCAAAGGTGGTTCCTATTTTTCTACTTGCATTTTTTTACATTCTTTTGAACTGGTAGGTTGGCAGAAGCTGGAACTAGTAACAGGAGCTCACTCCGTTATGTGGCGCTAGGGATTCGAACTGCCAAACTGCCGACCTTTCTGATCGACAAGCTCAGCACTCTTAGCCAATGAGCCTCCGCATTCCCCTTTATTTGTAACCTTCCTAGCTGACTTTTGACAAGCAAAGTCAATGGAGAAAGACAGATTTGCTCAACAGCCATGTAATTCACTTTAATAACTGCCATGATTGACTTAACTGTGGCTGAAAACTTCATAACATGGGGCAAAACTCATTTAACAACTACTTTGCTTAGCAACAGAAACATTGGGTTCAACTGTGGTCGTATGTTGAGGACTATCTGTAGGAGACCTTGGAGCAAGAAATGGATGGGTTGAATAATTCTGTTCTGAGACCAATGCATAAGGAAAGCCAGGTTGGACTTGCCTGAAAATATTTTTATACAAGAAGCTCTAGGAGTCAGGCAATAGCATTTCTACCAGAATTAACTCCCAGAGAGAGGACAACTAGCTGAACCTGACAATCAAAGAAGGAATTAGAAGAATTGCCTGTAGTGTTCTGTGTAACCCCAAATGTTCTTCAACTGATGGATGTGGACCCACAAGTGGGTTGTAGCTAGTGGTATGAAGGTAAACATTTAACAGCCAGCCACACAACTAAGCTGCTGTTAAGGGGAAGAACGTATTCAAAGTGTTTCCATCCTGTAGGAAGAGAATACTAGGAAACTTGTTGACAAGCTCTTCCAATGCTCCCAGGCCTCCCATTACAATCTTATTTTTTTTAAAGAAAAAATTATCCTAAATTAATCTTCAATATTTATTGTTCATTTTATATAAGCCGCGGTGGCGCATTGGTTAGAGTGCAGTACTGCAAACTACTCAGTTGTGGGTTTCAAATAATTTAACAACTGGTTCTCTGTCCTAATGACCAGCTGGATAGGCGTGGCTCAGTGGTCATGTGACTGGGTGGGCGTGGTCAACTCAACATCACTCACACTTTGCCTTAGCTGTTACAATAAGTGCTAACCAGAAAGGCAGTTTCTGTAAGCAGGTCGACAAAGATAGCAATAGTTAGACTTATATACCGCTTCATAGGGCTTTCAGCCCTCTCTAAGCGGTTTACAGAGTCAGCATATTGCCCCCAACAACAATCCGGGTCCTCATTTTACCCACCTCGGAAGGATGGAAGGCTGAGTCAACCTTGAGCCTTGTGGGATTTGAACAGCCGAACTGCTGAACTGCAGTCAGCTGAAGTAGCCTGCAGTGCTGCATTTAACCACTGCGCCACCTCGGCTCTTGAGGCTAGAAACAACACCAGAATGTTTCCTTCCTGCCTTCCTTACAGGATTAGCCCTGTAAAGTGGAAAAAACAAAACAAAAGGAGATTTCTTCCAACAACCGGTTCTCTGAACTGCCTGAAAAGTTATCAACTGGTTCTCCCGAATAGGTGCAAACCGGCTGAATCCCACCACTGACCGCCACCTAGGGTTGGGAACAACTAGCACATATGTACCTTTATCTTTTAAATATTTAAGCTCATAGCAAATCAGATGAACTTAGCTGAACCCTGATCACCAATTATTCTAGAACTGGTGAAAACTTCGAAGGAGAAGAGTTGACTTCATCCATGTGACTGCTATTAAGTCTGATGAGTTACTTACATTTAAATTCATATTTAAATTTAGATCATGCCTTTTTATCTTTAGAGCATTTAATGTGGAATATTTTGTATACTCCTTTGCTTTACTGGAGCCAAAAACATTTATCAGCTGTATTATACAACTTTTTTTGGTGGGGGGGATTCTAATAAAACCAGTGAAATATCACAGTTTTAGATACTAAGGAGTCTGGAGACATCTTAGTAATTACTTTTAACAAATTTTGATGTGGACAATAAAACAATACCCCGAGACTTAATGAAAAGAAGGACTAGGGGAGACATGATAGCAGTGTTTCAATATCTCAGCAGCTGCCACAAAGAAGAGGGAGTCAAATTATTCTCCAAGGCACCTGAGGGTAGAACAAGAAGCAATGGGTGGAAACTAATCAAGGAGAGAATCAGCCTAAAATTGAAATTTCCTGACAGTTGGAACAATTAATCAGTGGATTAATTGCCTCCAGAAGTTGTAAATGCTCCAACACTGGAAATTTTAATGAAGAGATTGAACAACTATTTGTCTGAATTGGTATAGGGTTTCATGCCTAGGCATGGGGTTGAACTAGAAAACCTCCAAGGTCCCTTCCAAGTCTGTTATTCTATTCTAGACTTAAAAAACACAGATATTCGTACAGTGGCTTTTGACACTTTTAGGTAACATGCAGTGCAAAATAAAGAATGTCTTTTTTCAAAAAACACTTTTGAAGACTAAGTTTTCTCACATATCCCACTGTAAAAAAAACCCTTCAATTCAAGAGAGGCACCAAAACATGATTATCTATACCTATGGAATAAATGATCAGCTGTTTAAACATTCAAATAAATGAACAGATGACCAGTACTACTGGTAGCTAATGCATAGATGGTTCTAACAGAAAAATCATTAGGCACAGCTTATAAAAGAAATGGAAGCAAGAGAAACATAAAATTGGTATGGAGCTCCAGAATAGAGAGGCCACCATTGAAAAGGTATGTTGGGTGGTGGCATCAAAATATGAAGATGGGGACTACAACTCTGCAATGAAAGCCTTAGTCATTGGCTGCACAATGTGACACACTTTAAAATCACATGATTGCAACCACATATTAACTGCAAACAAGTCCAACAGAATATGTATGTATGTATGTATGTATGTATGTATGTATGTATGTATGTATGTTCGTTCTGACCCCCCTCCGTATGGTGAGTCACCCAGAGTCCTTCGGGAGTGGGCAGCATACAAGACCAATCAAATCAAATCAAATCAAATCAATGAAATCACACCGACACAAGGTTACTGTTACCCATGCTTTATTCACAGTAATTACTCACAGACAAGACTTTGGCAGCAACCCAGACTCCCATAGATAAGAGATACACACAAGAGCTTCTCCAGCTTAGTAAACTGGCTGTGTCCTGCAAAAGGTCTCCTCCTCTTATATACTCTCTTGGGAGGAGCCAAATCACAACCACCTAGGCCTGATTATCTCCTATGTCTCCATAATTGCTGCCTGCGCTTCTCTGCCCTTCTCTGCGTGGAGTCCGGGACTAACTCCCTTAGCTCGTCCCCACTGCTTCAGGGCCTGACTTCAGGGACAAACTCCCTTTGGCTTTTACCGCTGCTCCATGCCTCAGGCGCCTCCTGGTGGCCAAGCAGCCTCTCTGGTCCCTGCTCAGAGTCTGAACCCTGCCTAGGGTCCTCCACATCTTCCAGAGCCGACTCATAGGGTCCCTTGCTATCGGAGTCTGTCAGCAGCTTCGACAGCTCCTACTGGGCCACAACATATATATACACACACACTTATATATTCTTTTGGACTTGTTTGCAGTTAATATGTGGCTGCAATCATGTGATTTTTAAAGTGTGTCACATTGTGCAGCCAACAACTATAAATTACTCACCAGGGCAACCAAATTTATTTAACTTCCAGTTCATATCCTAAGCCATAAAGGAATGGATCTCAACAATCAGTTTCTTCCATAGCTGCCTAGAGTTGAGATGACACTGTCTGTCATATCTTAGTCAGTATCTTAGATGATATGCCCATACAGTATAGATCAGGGTGTCAAACCCGCGGAGTGTGGGCCAGATGTGTCAAGCACTGGCCATGGCCACACCCGGTTTAGCATAGGGGAAAAGTTGTGATACGTCACATGATGACAATGTCGTTACAGGTTTGACACCGCTGGTATAGATTCTTTACCTAAACTATTGCATGGGTTTCATGTTTGTTTAGTTCAGGGGTGTCAAACTCAAGGCCAGGGGCCAGATTTGGCCCATGAGGTGCTTAGACCTGGCCTACAGGGCCTCACTGTAAACAGTGAAGGAGTGGCCCACAGTGCCTCTGCCAGTGAAAAAAGAGCTTGGGAGGGCTGTGTGTGGCCCTCCTGAGCTCTGTTTTTGCTGGCAGAGAGTTGCAGGAGGCTGTCGCAGCCGAAACGGAGCTCGGAAGCCCATTTTCACTGGCAGACTGCTCAGGCCACCACAGGCGCTCCTGACAAGAGTGATGTTGAGCTGGCCATGCCCACCCTGGCCCCCCAAGGTTAAAACACAACTCTGATGTGGCCCTCAATGAAATTTAATTTGACACCCCTGGTCTAATTTAATTTAACAGACTGCTGAAAATATGTTATGTCCTTCCAACTGTTACTCTCATTCTTATGTGCCATTTCCTATTGGCGTCTATCAACAAAACGCAATGCAATTCTTAAAACAATAAATTATTTGGTAAAACAACAGCAATGAAGTCACAGACTTAGCAGCGAAGTAATGAAAAGAAGTCTTAATAAGCCCAGATTAAACCAGTCGTAGGATGATCCCTTTCAAATAACAGAAAGATTCCCAAGTATATTAAGATTTTATTACCAAAGAATGTTAAAGTTCTATGATTATGAAAGATGGCTTTAAAATATTATTGCAGTATCTTCTTTCAGAAAGAGTCTCACCACCGTTGTAATTAAAATAGCGGGAAATCATTACTGAACAAACCACTAATTATTAGAGTAGCTTCAAGTGTAGCTACTACTGTCCTGTCAAGTGTCAACTTTGAATGGAGATATTGGTGGACCATGTTCTTCACCTTCACCCTCACTATCTATGATGGACAGTGGTCGGTTTCACATTTTGTTACCACTGCTTTGCCACAGACGTGCCCACTTGTTTTGTGGGCACACATGCCTCTTCCACACATGCGCCTGGACTTCCACACATGCACTTTGCTTGCGTGCCAGCCTCCTGCACATGCAACAGGCCTCAAAACCATGCCTAAATAGGATGACATAGAGCCCGGGCAGGTAGCCAGGGTGGGCTCACCCACGATTTCTGCCCCTGGTTCGGGCGAACTGGTCTGAAGTGGCTGAATTCCACCTCCGATGATGGATGATGATTTCATTTGCAGCATTATATTTTTTTTTATTATAGCAACAAGTTGAAACTCTTTCCTGAGTCTATGAATCGGATATCACTGATTGATATTTTATCATATCAAATATATATCCAAAATAGTCAGTCTTTAGCTTATGGTAATATAGGAAAAAAATACAGGTTTTCTAGAAGAAAAAGACCTAAAAGTAATAAGCAAGAACCTGGAAATTGTTTAGTGAGGAAAAGAAAGATTTTTTCTTAATTGGTATTCTGAAGCCAAAAGTAGAAAATATCAATCAGAGACTCTCAGTGCAAACTGAGGAGAGAGAAAGATTCTAGATCAATATTCCTTTTAATTCAATGACATGGTGGAAATTGAAAAATAAATAAATAAACATCTTGAAAAGCTTAGCTTGGGAATAAATATAAATGTAATTTATCAAACTGATTTCAGGAATCAAAAGAATAAAATAAAAAGTTATGTAAAACAATCTCCCACAATTCTTCTATTTGTGCTTAGAGCAGGGGTATCAAACTTGCATCATCACAGCAGCATCACATGACATATTGGGACTTTTACGCCCTTTGCTAAACCAGGTGGGGGCGGGGCCAGCACGAGACAACCCATGGGACACAAATTTGACACTCCTGGCTTAGAGAAACTAAAGGAAGCATACTGTAGGGATGTCTGTGGAGATGGGGAGGGAGAAGTGAGAAATAAAAGCAGTTAAGATGCTAGCAATGGTGGGTTTCAAAAATTTTTGGAACCTCTTCTGTAGGTGTGGCCTGCTTTCCGGGTCCACTGGTGGATCCTCTTCTAACCAGTTCGGTAGATTTGATGAACCAGTTCTACTGAACCGGTGCGAACCGGTAGGAACCTACCTCTGGATGCTAGCTACAGCTGCAGCTTGAATATTTTGGACTTTCCTTCTTCCTTTTCTGACCAAGGCCTCCCCAAAAAGCACAAAGCATGCTCATGGTCCCAACAAAACCCCTTTTATTAAACAAATGTGAATTCCTCTCATTCACATTCAGCACAGCCTGGCAAACAGTCTTTCAAAGGTGAATTTATGACCGCAGACCTTATCTAGCTTGGGAAGCTGACATATAAATATTTTCCAAACGCAGACTTGGCACAGAGTCTCTGAGATTCACAGACAGATCTTCACACTCCTGAAACAAATGAATGAACGAATTGTTTCCTGCAAAAGCCCACTCCCCTTTCTCTCCTCTTTTATTTCCTGTGGGAATGGCCATTCATTGTCCACCTGTGGCTTTACTCCTAAGTTACCCCTTATTTATTAGCTCTTCTTTTTGTTAGGTAAGCTCCCTGTTGGGAGAGCGAGTACATTCAGTGAAGCGTTGTGAGAGTTGCGTTGGAGAACACACAAACCAGCATACAGAGACACTGCCATTTAAATAGAAATAGAGGTATCAGAGTCCATCAAACAGTCCAAGTCATACACGGATAAGACAGTCAGTCATCAATGTCTTTCTGTTAATGGATAATCCAAATAACTTAGTCCAGTGTCATATAATCAGTTCAGTACTCAAAGTTTGCTAACAGTTGCAAAACTTACAATAGCTCACAGCACTCAAATCAGATCAGCCCAGCATCCAACAAACAGAGAGCTAACAGTCATTCTGGCTCCCTCTTATGGACGATTGAGGAAAACAGCAACTAATCACATTTTACAGTATGATTTAAAGAAATAGGTATAGCATTCTTACATGATTTATATATTGCCAACCCAACCGTTAGATTATATTCCTAACACTTTTCTTCTGGCAGCTCTGTGCATGTGCATACTGGGAACAGGCTCCAGCTGTTTCCTTGCTTCACTGCTGTCTAGCTCCGAAGGCAGCTGAGAACTGCCTGACGGCGTGTGTCTCTGCCTCCGACACAGAGCCCTCGCCTGAGCCTTCCCCAGCGTCCAAGACTAGCCCATGTTCCTCCCCAACTTCCTCACTGCCCAACTCTGCTGCCAGCTCTGCTGGCCACTGGTGGGCCACAATACTTTCCTTTAGTGGGTTAAAAAAATGACAGAACATTTTTTTCTTTTATCAAATACATTGGAATATTTCTCAGCTATTCTCAGGAAATACTAAAAATAATTTCTGTACAATTACATTTTTATGAAGATGGAGAGAATACATGATTAGTCTTATGCTAATAATGAACTGCTTTTGAAAATTCTGACAGGTTTGCCAATGTGGTTGATTGGCATGGGTCAAAATGGAATTCACCTTCAAAGTAATGAAGCAATTTTCATTTTCAAACTCTTTCTGTTTGCTTTGCTACACCAGGAGATGATTTCCTTATCCTAGATAAACAGGTTTTAGCTTACTGACCTGTTGGCATCCCCTTGTACCTCTAGAAGAAGTTAATCCAGCATGCTGAGAATGGGTATGTTACATCTCCAAAGCATCTCAGATCTGATTGCAATATAATGAAGAGCCATTTAAGTCATTACATCCACATAAATTACTCAGTGCTCCCGATCTATAATTGCTAAACATTTTAAGCAGCATGGTTTCTAATCAAGGGGAGGGAAGAACATGAATCCTGGAGTGAAGGAAGAGAATTATAATTGAACACTATGCTATATAGTACATTTCACCAGCAGGCATGCTGTTCATTCTTATCCACTATAATATGCATTGTCTCATTTGATCATCTAATCAATGTGTTATAGTGATATCATTTTAAATAATACAGGCATCGACATCTTTAGGTATTTATATGAGCTGGGGAAAGGCAGAGTTCTACATGGTTCAGCATGTGTGTATGTATGTATGTATGTATATGTGTGTGTGTGTGTATGTGTGTGTGTATATATATATATATATATATATATATATATATATATATATATATATATATATATATATATATATATATATATATATATATATATATATGTTGTGACACAAAATTATATACCTATTTCCCTGGCTCAGCTGATAAAGGAGGAGGACCTGTGGCTTAGTGGCTAACACAACTGCCTAATATGTAATACAGCTAGCTGATGAGAGCTAAATAGCTTGAAACAGATCTATATCTCCCTTTATTTATAATCTATATAGTCTCCCTTTATTTATTTATCAGCACAAATGCAACATATATATATATATATATATATATATATATATATATATATATATATATATATATATATATATATATATATATATATAATATTATATATATAATATTATATATGTGTGTGTGTGTTTGTGTGTGTGTGTGTGTGTATATGTATATGTGTATGTATGTATGTATGTATGTATATGTGTGTGTGTATATATATATATATATATATATATATGTTTTTTATTTTTTTATTTGTGCACAAATACAAATACAACAAAAGGCAACAGTAAAAATATTGGCTTTCTGTCGTGATGGACTCTTGTGACGAGCCGATTGACAGAGAATGGAAGCAATTAGCTTCCTCCCATAATTGGGGCATACCAGGGGTTGTGACTTTAAATATGTGTATGTGTATGTGTATGTGTATGTATATGTATATCTATATGAATGTATGTATATATATTTCGTTCATGTTGTAACGGCCTAAGTAGTTGGTGGAGTCCATCATTTATTTATTTATGTATTTATTTCTAGGAGTTTTAAACATTTTATCGTTTTTCTGTAAATGTTACAAATAAAAAATGTAACATAGATGAGTTTGCAGTCTGAAAAAGCAGATAGCGATTTGCAGATCGTCATCATCATGAAATCTAGATGATGTCCCTCAAGAATGCATACATAGCGCTCCCTTTCTAATTACAGAATTGGAACACATGATTGGGTGAACTTTCTGCTAAATGGGGTGCTAAAGGACACCTGTTCCGCTTCCAACATTCTGTAATCTATTCTCCCAACTCTCTTTTTTTGCTTTCGGTAATCGGATTAATAAGATTCGATGAGAATCTAGCCTTCTTGATTGATTGATTGATACAGTCTGTGCACTGAACATATATTGGCACCATATACACTATTAAGGGAATAGGGGACAGAATGGGGAAAGGATTAGAAAGCAAGTCCAAGAAGAAATTATGAAAGGAGACAGATATGTTTAGCCTAGAGGAAAGAAGATTAAAGAAGGCATGACAGTGGTATTCAGGTATCTGAAAGTCTGTCATGCAGAGAATGAAACAAAATTATTTTAGACTGCTACTCCAAATGGCAGGATTAGACATATTGGTGGCCACTGTAAGGAAGTAGAATTCATCTATATTTTAGGAAATGTTTCCCAATGGCTAAAAGAGCTAAAAGATCATGGTCGCCAGCAAACAACCCATTAATTTACCACCAATAATTTCGGAAGGACTACCACTAGAAAAAGTTGAAAGGATCATGTATCTCGGTTCTAATTTACATGAAAGCTGGGATATGACCACTGAAGTAAAGACAAGGATAGAGAAAGTTCGAACAGCATTCTTCAAAATGAAAAAGGTCTTCTTGCAGTCATGACATAAGCCTAAGATTGAAAATAGGGCTTGTCAGATGTTACATTTTTTCTATCCTGCTCTACAGAGTGGAAAGTTGGTCTGAGTGACATAGAATATAGAATAACAGAGTTGGAAGGGAATTTGGAGGTCTTCTAGTCCAACCCCCTTAGGCAGGAAATCCTACACCACTTCACGCAAATGGTTATTCAACCTCTTCTTAAAAACTTCCAGTGTTGGAGCATTTACAACCTCTGGAGGCAAGTTGTTCCACTGATTAATTGTTCTCACTGTCCTGAAATTTCTCCTTAGTTCTAAGTTGCTTCTCTCCTTGATTAGTTTCTACCCATTGCTTCTTGTCCTGTCCTCTGGTGCAGCAGTGGGATTCTACTGGTTTGGCCCAGTTTGGGCAAAGTGCGTGCTCAGCGAACTGGTTGTTAGAGTGGTTGAATCACACAACTGCTCAAGTGCTTTGGAGAATAGCTTGACTCCCTCTTCTTTGTGGCAGCCCCTGAAATATTGGAACGCTGCTATCATGTCACCCCTAGTCCTTCTTTTCATCAGACTAGACATGCCTAGTATGTTTGGATAATGTTTTGTATCTGCCTTTTGAGGGAACTCAGTTTCTGACAGTAAAAACATAGCATGATGGAAAGGTCCGGCAAAAATTCAAATGACCTTTAGCCTTTATTAATATGTGACATTTCTTGAAAAAATATTATTGGATTAGCCATCAGAGAGCTATTTTTCAATTGTCTCCCTTGTGTCAGGACCTCCGGCAGGAACAACAAATGCAGGCTAAGAATGACAAAAGAGACAGGAGGCTGATGTAACAAGGCAACTGAACACAATTCAATTCCCGGGTTTTAAAAGGCAAATACCAATGCAAATACTCATTTGAAATTTGAGATAGCACAAGAGCACTATTTATTGACTTACGGCTCACACACTTTTTAAAAATAAAACCTGAACAGACTTACTGCAGCATACTTATATAAACATACATATACACAAACTTGACCCATGGAATGATATTATCTCTCAAGTGTGTAGTCGTGACTATCTTAATGTTAATACAGTTAATAGAGTTAAATGGACGTTGTTTGTACATGTTTGGATGCTGTAATGAGTCTATTTACATCTCTCCATATGCCGAAGCTTTGGATGTAATCCATTAAGTATTTGTTGTGCAATTTTCTACGTCTCCAAGGAAGCTGGGATTTTTCCATCTTTTAAATTCTGAAGTAAAATAAATCTTTATTACACTATCCTGATTGAATATGGCAGAATACCTGGGGGTAAAATACCTTTCTGAATCAATTCCTTTGAGCAAAACCTATTTTGTACTTAAATACCCCGTGAATTACATTATGAAAACAAATGTCTTCTAGATAATAAACAAGTTTTGTATTGCGAAAACATTTTTTTCTATCAAATTTATACCACTTCTATTTTGCTATGATTGCAGCAGCAGGTGATAATAACCAGGGTTATGTTAAATATTTAATATGGAGCTTTAACCCACTGATAATTCAAATTTCCAGATCAAATCTCTGAAGCAATCCAAATTAGAATTCATTTAGAGGACGGCATTCAGACAAATTCAAAGATTTGAAAAACCTTTTACATTAATGCTCTTTTCCATAAATGGCATGAAACGCTGAATTAAATATATAGGATTGATAAACAGCCCAAAATAAAACAACTCATCAAAATTTATTCAGAAATTTGAATCAAATAAAAAGTCATCCAAATACATGTGACAATAAATATTAGCAGCCTGATAAGCAACAGCCTTGTAAGGAATGGCATTTTTTGGTAAATAATGTAAGAAAGAATAGCAAGTGAAAAAAATATTCAAGTGATGTATGTGATCAGATAAGACACTCACGTCATCTTGGGGATTGAGCCAAGGTGGCGCAGTGGTTAGGGTGCAGTACTGCAGGCCACTTCAACTGACTGTTATCTGTAGTTCAGCAGTGTGAACTGGCTGAATTCCACCACGGAAGTTACTTCTTCTGACTGCTGGCTGGCTGCAATTTGGTAGTTCAAATCTCACCGGCTGAAGGTTGACTCAGCCTTCCATCCTTCCGAGGTGGGTGAAATGAGGATCCAGACTGTGGGGGCGATATGCTGACTCTGTAAACCGCTTAGAGATGGCTGAAAGCCCTATGAAGCGGTATATAAAACTAATTGCTATTGCTATTGCTATTGGTTCAATTATTTTATCCATTTTCTCAGCACATCAGTTTTACACCCAGGAAAGAGGAAGATGAGTTAACAGAGAGGGCTGTTGCCTACAATATATTCTATTTGTCAGAGTCTTCAGCAGCAATCACATCCAGAAAGCACACAAAGGTAAATGATTCAGCAGGATTCATTAACTTCTCTTTATACATAATAATAACACATAAGGCATACAATAACCTTGTAGGATTTTCCACGTTGTAGAGAAGAGAAATACAAACACAGCACAAAATGGAAGTACAAAATAAAGAAGGCAAAATGGAGGAGAGGAAAGCTGCCCTAAAGCTTATATGCGGATTAGTTAAGCCACGTCCAGGCTCCAAACTGTCCCTTATGGCCCTATACAACAAATACTATGTTTCAGTTACCAAACAGTCCCCCATTGGCTGGCCTGTTCCTATGCCCTATTCCAGTTCATGAATACACTGACACTATTGAAAGAATGGTGTTGGCTTGTGAGCACTGAAATACTCAGAGAATACAATATAGCTAGCTGATGAGAGCTAAATAGCTTGAAATAGATCTATATTAGTCTCCCTTTATTTATTTATCAGCACAAATACAACATATATGTATGTATGTATGTATGTATGTATGTATGTATGTATATTATATATACATATATATAAAGTCATTATGAAACAATTCCAGTGATTGATACATTGATACATATCAAAGGAAAGTTCTGTTTATAGTGAAATTTAAGTTCATAATTCTTATAAATTTGTCCCACCTGAGCAATGAAAGACCCTCTATCTTTTGGTCAGGAGGTCTGGTTCCATCAATCTCTTGAATTAGTATTGGGCTGTTTATTTTGGATGGTAATTTTCCAAATTAAATGAAATCCATAGATTCAAAATGTCAAATATTTGTTCCTCCAAGTTAGCAAATTCAACAGCCAATAGTTATAACTGTACTAATCTCCTTTTGTGTGGGTGTGCCAGAGAATGCTAATTTGATGGCATTTTCTAGTAATCAGAATTCCTATTCGGGCGTTCAGCTGAATTAAGCAAAAGGCTTCAAAGCAGATGCCATAACATTTCAGCAGGGTGTTATTGGGGCACTTGGAGAGAATTAAAGTTGTTAGTTGGACTTATCTTGTCAGAGTTTGTTGCAGAAAATCACTTGCAAAAAGCACACACAGATAACTGATTCAGCTGGATTCATTAACTTCTTTATATGCATATTAACATATTAAGATAAATGTACAATACCAATATAGGTTTTCTCCAATGTAGTAGTAGTTACAAGCAAACAAAGGCAACAGTACAGCAGAGGGGAGTTTTCAGTTCAGAGTTCAGAGCAGACAACCAGTTTCAGTTTCGATTCTCAGCACAGACTCAGATCTGTTTAAGCTCCCATTGGCTGACTTAGTTTCCATGACTATTCATTGGCTGATCTTGTGACCATGTCTCTCCCAGTCATGAATATTCTAACATTTCTATCATTTTTCCCTTTACACTGAAGCATATTAAAAATAATAGCCAAAAATTGATAGCATTATCATGAAGATACAAGTGATGCACTAGAAGAATGTATGCAGTCTATAGGTTGTCAATGGTCCACTACTGAATTAAAGAATGGAGCTACATTAAATGTCACAACCTACCTTCCCCATCTTACTCAACTAGAGATAATAAAGAGAAGATCCCAGCAAATAGCAGTACCACATTGATCTTAGCTCATGTAAGTTAATTAGGAACATGACTGGTTAGAAGTAGATGAAGCAATACATGAACTTCCAGGGTTTGGGATTATCCTAGGAAGAATAATGTTTTCTATTCAGTCTTCATCTTCCAAGGAAATTTTGTTTCTGAGTAATAAAGAATAGTCATATTTGCTTATGCCATTTTATAATGTTTCATGTATAGTAGAATAATAGCAATAGCAATAGCAGTAGACTTATATACCGCTTCATAGGCCTTTCAGGCCTCTCTAAGCGGTTTACAGAGAGTCAGCATATTGCCCCCAACAATCTGGGTCCTCATTTTACCCACCTCAGAAGGATGGAAGGCTGAGTCAACCCTGAGCCGGTGAGATTTGAACCGCTGACCTGCTGATCTAGCAGTAGCCTGCAGTGCTGCATTTAACCACTGCGCCACCTTGGCTCTCTACAGTAGAACCTCTGGTCATGGCCATAATTCATTCCATAACTTTGATCGCAAACCAATTTGGTCGTGACCCAAACCTAAGTTTTGGAAATTTGATGCTTACAAAACAAAGGTGCAGAAGGGGAAATCGGCTGCGGGGAAAAAATGTGAATTTTTTGGTCAGAACTCAGTTTGGCCATGGTCAAAAGTGTTCATGATCAGATGTTCTACTGTACACCTTACTTCCTAAAGTATACTTCATTTTTCCTATTTAGGAAATTACTCTAGCAAATCTGCCATTGACGGAGGACATCCAAATATTGTTCCATGCCATTAAACTAACACCACATGATACTGCATAAAAAGTTTGTCAAAGCAGTGGTTATAGACCTGTGATGGCAAACCTATGGCACACATGCCAGAGGTGGCACACAGAGCCCTCTCTGTGGGCATGTGCACCATCACCAGATGCTCTTCTGCACCTGGCCAGCTGGTCTTTGCGAGCATAGGAGCACCTGAAAACAACCTTAAAAAATGGCCCAAACCCAGGCCAATTTCCAGACGGTTTTCAGGCCATTTTTCGAGCCATTTTTTGGCTGATTTCAGGTCGATTTCCAAGCTGTTTACAGGCTGATTTTGGGCTGATTTAGGCCATTTTCTGGTCAGGTTTTGGGTGATTTTCAGACTATTTGCGGGGCAAAAAAATGGCCCAAAAAACAACTGGAAAATTGCCTGAAAACCATCCCAAAAATGGGCCAGAAAATGGTCAAATGGCCAAAAAATAGGCATACATGTGCCAGCCAGCTAGTCTTCAAGTTTCTGATGCTCCAGCATGCACACACATATGCACACACATTCCGGTTTGGGCATTCAGTGCCAAAAAGGTTTGCCATCACTGTTATATACTGTCATCACTTAGAACATTGATATGAGATCTGTTCTAGTTATTTAGATTATTTTATAGATGACACTCAGCTTCAATGTCCACAGGACTCTGGGTGCTGCTTATTTCATTGAATTAGCCCAGGGCTATGTCTTATTTGGTATTTCTAAATTCCAGAAGTACATTGATTTGTCACAATGTGCTAAGTGTGTTCTCCTTTAAAAAAAAAAATGTGAGCGAAATATGGAATTACAATCGTTTTCAATAGCTGGTTTTCTTGAAGGAAGCTTCATCACACTCCATTGAATTAATGGACTATTATAGTCTATTATTATGATAAGATGCATTTTATTTTAGGATAAAAACTTAGAAAGTATTCATGGATGAAGTTAAAACTATAATTAAAACTGTTTCTCTGTGAAAATAAAGATTTAGTTGCCAACCAATAGGTAAAAATTTATCTTCCTGACAAAAAAGCAAAAAGGAAGTGAAAGTGTCTTTGGCAATAAAACAGTCAGATATCTAAGCAAGTTATGAGAGCAGTTTTTCAACCTTAATGATGTCTAATAATGTATGAAGGCCACCCCAGCTACACAACGGGCACGGCTGTGACTTCGTATATTGTTATGAATAAAGAGTAATACAGCTAAAATATTGAAATTGAGTTTGGACTTGACAAATGGCTTTATTAACAATGGGAGGAAAAAATAGAGAAATCTGAAGGACTCAAGTTGCCCTACAGATATAACATCTGTCAGAGTTTGTTGCATAAATTGAAATCCAGAAAGCACACACAGATAACTGATTCAGCTGGATTCATGAACTTCTTTATATACATAAGAATAGATGAATAAAAGTACAATATCAACAGGTGGTTCTTCCAAGTAAACACAAGACAGGAGAGTTACAAGCAAACACAAGCAGTTAGCTTCATTTCAGCAGACAAGCCCAGACAGACTGCTAGTTTACTTCTCAGAGCAGCAAACTGCTTTCTTCTTAAGTTTCTGTTTCAATTCTCTGCACAGACTCAGATCTGTTTAAGCTCCCATTAGCTGACTTTGTTGCTATGCCTATTCATTGGCTGACTTTGTTCCCATGTCTCTCCTAGTCACAAATATTTTAACAACATCAAATGTCTGTATATAGGCAATCACTACATTTACCCAGTGGTCCTTCAAGCTAACATCAAGCATACTGAGGTCAAGAAGGTTAGAAGTGAAGCTCTCATGAGAGTGAAGAAGATCTTAAAGTTCAAACTCACTGAAGGAAATAACATTAAGGCAAAGAAAATTTGAGCAATTCTAGTCATTACACAGCTGGAATAGTGGACTGGACTCAAGCAAAACTAAAAGCCCTGGATAGAAAAAACATAAAAATAATGACAATGTCTCATGCCCTTCATCCAGGCAGCAATGTTGTTAAATTTTACTTACTGAGGAAAATAGATAGGTATGGAAGTACACCATCAGCTGAAGAAGAAAAAGAGGCACTGGAAGAATATCTGAAGGGTAGTGAAGAAAATGCACTGAACCTAGTATACCATGGAGGCTTATTGAATATTAGAGACAAACGTGATGTGCAAGAAAGAACAAATGAAGAATAGAAAAGACACATGGCAAGACAAAGTGTACTAAAAAAAAGAACCCCTAGTTGGCCAAGCAGATAACAAGAAGACCAGGCAATGGCTAAAAGCAGGAAAGTTGAAGAAAGAGATAGAGGAATTAATTCTGGTTTCACAAGACCACTCTTTAGGAACAAATGCATACAAAGCCAGGACTGAGAGGACAGAAAATAAATGCCACCTCTATAAAGAAGCTGAAGAAACAGTGGACCGTTCATTAACAGTTGCACCAGGATCGAAGTGATGTGTCAGTGCCTGGAGGCTGTCAGGGTCTGGATGGGTGTGAACAAGCTTGCACTCAATCCCGACAAGATCGAGTGGCTTGTGTTTTTCCCTCCCAAAGATTGGCCTTGTATTCCATCTCTCAGGCTGGGGGGTGAAATTATACGCCCCTCAGATAGGGTTCACAATTTGGGAGTCCTCCTGAACCCACAGCTGACTTTAGAACATCATCTGTCGGCTGTGACCAGGGGGACATTTGCCCAGGTTCACCTGGTGCACCAACTGCATCCCTACCTGAACCGGGAGGCCCTCAGAACAGTCACTCACGCCTTTGTGACCTCAAGACTGGACTACTGTAACACGCTCTACATGGGGCTGCCCTTGTAGAGCATTCGGAGACTTCAGCTTATCCAGAATGCAGCCGCGCGAGCGATTATGGGTGCACCTCGGTACACCCACGTTACACCTATCCTCCGCGAGCTGCACTGGCTGCCTGTTGGGCTCCAGACGCGCTTCAAGGTGCTAGTCGTTACTTTTAAAGCCCTACATGATATTGGACCTGGGTACTTGAGAGACCGCCTCCTGCCAATTACCTCCCTACGACCAATTATATCCCACAAATTAGGCCTCCTCCGAATACCATCTGCTAGCCAATGTCGACTGTCAACCCCTCGGGGGAGGGCCTTCTCGGTGGCTGCTCCGGCCCTCTGGAACGATCTCCCCATGGAGATCCGGACCCTCACCACCCTTCAGGCTTTCCACAAAGCCATTAAGACCTGGCTGTTCCGGCAGGCCTGGGGCTGATGAGTTCCAAGCCCCACTTGAATTGTGCGACTCTTCCTTTGTTTTTAACTTGTTTTGTCTTTTGTCTGTTGTTTGTATCCCCCCCACACACCTTGTTTGTTAGCTGCCCTGAGTCGCTCGGGAATAGGGCGGCATACAAATGGAATAAACATTTCCAAACATTTCCAACAAACATCATACAGACTGGCTACAAACAATGCCATGACGAAGTACCACCATTGGTGCATTGGAAGATCTTCAAGCAAGAAATGTGGGTCCATAAAATAGGCAAAGTAAGAGAAAATGAAGAAGTTAAAGAGCTCTTGGACTTTAGAATTCAAGCAGATAAATACCTGACACACAACACCCCAAATCTAACAATTATCAATATAGAAGGCAAAAACCGGATACTACCTAGGTAATGCACTACCCAGAGAGAGCAGAATATAAGAAGAAGAATTGGAGAAAATCACAGAAACCTGTCAAAGAGAAGTAGAATAGCTGTGGCAAAAGAAAGCAAGGATTTATATCCCTACCCAGGAATCACACATCTACAGTCAAGTCAAAACTCAGAAGTCAGGCTAAATGGTCAGAGCTCAAGGCTTTGGGAGAAGATCCAAGATCCTGCAAAGAATCAGATCCAATAAAAGTGATAATTACCCAATCAAACATCCACACAGACAATGCAGGAATAACATATACCATATTTTTTGGATTATAAGACTCACCTTTTCCTTCAGAGGATAAAAATCTAGGTGCGTCTTATACACTGAATACAGCATTTTTTGCCTTCTGAACTCTCCCCCCTTCACCAAAATGGCTGTGCCTAGCCTTTAGGAGGCTTGCAGAGTGCTCCTTGGGGCTGGAGAGGGCAGAAATAAGTGAAAAACAGGCCATTTTTTTGCTCAATTTTGCCCCCCCCCCCGGGGCACTCTATAAGCCTCCTAAAGTCTATTCATGCCCTTTTTTGACAAAAAAATGGGCCATTTTTTGTTCGCTTTGGGGGGCTACTCTCCAGGAGCACTCTACAAGCCTCCTAAAGGCTATTTATGCCCCCCCCTTTTTTTGAAAAAAAAAAAAAAAGCCGGGCCTGTTTTTGTGAAAAACGGGCCAAGTTGCATTTTGAGTGCAACTTTTTTTTTTAAAAAAATTGCCTCTTCCAAATCTTGGTGCGTCTTATACTCTGGTGCATCTTATATTCCGAAAAATATGGTAGGTCTGTCTGCTGAGCAAATGTAAAACAAGAACCTAGACAGATGGAGTTGTTCTAATGTTGCTTTGGGGAACGATTGTAATTCTGTTTCCCAAGATATGCTGAGGTTCACAGTGCTGTGGATGCTGTCTTCCTGAGCTTAGTCTATTTCACAGAGCTTTGAAAAATTATGTGAAGGAAACGAATCCATTCATGTGCATTATACTTAGACCTTGATGAAAACGTTAACTAATTAGGTTATTGGGCTGTTGGTTTGATCTTGGAGCTTGGCAATTTGGTTGCCACGTTTCGTCACTATTCGAGGAGACATTGTATCAGAGTTTGTTGTAGAAAATCACTTTTAGAAAGCACACACAGATAACTGGTTTAACTGGTTTCATTAAGGTTTTTATAGAGATATTAACACATGAAGATAAATATACAATACCAATATAGGTTTTCTCCAATGTAGTAGTAGTTATAAGCAAACACAGAGAGCAGTACAGCAGAGAATTTACAGTTCAGAGCAGACAGAGAAGTTTCAGTTTCGATTCTCAACACAGATTCAGATCTGTTTAAGCTCCCATTGGCTGATTTAGTTGCCATGCCTATTCATTGGCTGACCTTGTTACCATGTGTCTCCCAGTCATGAATATTCTAACACATTGTCAGTAAGTTTTGAATCCAAAACACACTGACGATGTCTCCTCGAATGGTGATGAAATGTTTGCAACCAAATTGCCAAGCTCCAAGCTCAAACCAACAGCTAACCCAACCCGAGCTACTAATATTCAAACACATGTTAGGTAATTGTTAAAAAAGATTGCTGTTAGGCCCATCAGAAATGATAAGTGATATCCAATTTAGCTCAATCCTTTCTTTGCTTATATCTAACGGACAGAATCTTGACTGCCTAAAGCTATAACTTCCTTATCTACTGGATGTATCCTGACAGATTTTAGGGCAGAGCTACCCTGAACCAGTGGTGGGTTCTGGGCAGTATGGCCCAGTACGGGCGTACCGGTAGTAGCAATTGCTACTGTACCAGTACTGTGGCTCGTTTGGCCCACCTGCATTCGATGGCCATTTATAACACGACTGGCTAATTGCTCATGCACGCACAGTGTGTGGTGCTTCCGCGAGCACCACCGAGCAGCTGGGTGTTGCAGGGCGGTGGTGTGAGCATGCGCGCACAGTGCGAGTGCCCGACCAGGATGCCCAGCCCTGTGCGCAGCGTACCAGTTGTGACAGGTTCCAGAACCCACCATTGCCCTGAACCTATTTTTCCATACCCCATCCAGCTCTGGATTGTGCAGTCTCTTAATCCAGGCCTCTTTCTGGGAAAGCTCTGTGTTTCCAAAACTCTCCCCCCACACACACACCTGCAGGTACACAATTACTCTTGTTTACTACTGCTAAGTACTGATAGGAAACAATGCAGTGGAATCAGAAGGAAAGATCCACTACTTAACCCCTCAAAATAAGCATCCTTGTCAAAGTTACCAAATGCATCAGCCTTTTACTGCAATGTCTTAATTTAATAGCCAAGCTACCTTCAAAGGTCTTCTGGTTTCTCTTACTGGGCCCTGACATATTTCTGCCAGTGCAAAAGTGGCAACCTATCTTGTGCCAGTAATCTGTCATCAGATAATTTACAGACACCCTGTGGACTCCCAGAAACCAAAGCTGTCAACATCATTTTTATACCACTCATTCATTTGCTTACCGCCTTTTGTAGTTAATTTTTCATGGAGTGGAAGGGCGATTCTTCAAGTTCCTTCCTGAATCTACAAAGTTCAAGACGATCTCAAGAATATCATTTATTTACGCCACTTATAATCTCGGGTCAGTCTCAGTAGCAACTTTAGATGGTTTACAAAAAGATGTGTTAATCATGGTTAGAACAAATGGTGGGAGACCAAATCTTGTTTAAACCAGAAATTTTTCTCCTAGGTAAAATTCCAGAGGGGTTTAAGAAAGATACACTTTATTTAATTATTCATGTACTAACTGCGGCGCGCATAACTTATGCACACTATTGGGAAAAAGAAAATACACCATCAGAGCTAGATATAATCAGAAAAGTGTTGGCCTGTGTGGAAGCAGATAGGCTTACTCTTGAACTTAAAAAATAAAGGGGAATCAGAATATTTTGAAGTCTGGAATAGATTTTATGACTGGTATAAGACAAGGTGACAAGACTGGAAAAAACTGTATATATTGTGATTGGACAGAAGGATTGATAATGTATTAAGTAGGCTAATTGTCAATAGTTGTGACTGACTGTATATAATGTGAATGTATAGCCACTCCGACTTCGCGGTACTGCATTGTTTTAAATGTAAAAATAATAAAAATATATTGGGGAAAAAAAGATGTGTTATGAAGGTTAAAACAAACAGGAAAAAAAAACCCCGAAAAATAAAATCACAAAGTTGCTAATTAAAAAAAAAAGAGTCTTAAAGATCGTATGAAAACTGAACAGGTTATAGGAGCTGTGCAGACATTGGGAAAAATGCTGCTTTGGAGAGCAAAAGCAGCCCAATAGTCTTGGCTCTGTGCGCGATTGTTTTCTTGAAGACGTTTCATTACCAAACTAGATAACATTATCAATGATAGCAGGGAATGGAGTTTGTTCTCTGTTTATATGCAGTGTTGGTGGGAGTGTCCTTGGTGCTTGCTCGATTAGATTGCTGTTTGTTTGTCAAGATATAGAAGAGAGGCATAGACACTTTTTCTTCTTTAATTTGCTCATCATGTTTTTCAGAGATTCCACCATTAGCCCAAGAAAACCAGAATGAGGTGAAGAAATAAATCTGCATGAATAATCTGTTTACGGAAAAAATTACAAAAGTATGCCTAATATTTCAGTACGAAACTATAAGCAAGGGTGAACGAAAGAAGAAGTGGGACATAAATAATCACCAGGCCATATTAAGACTGTAATTAATTTTAAAATAATCATAAGATTTGTTTAAATGAAAATATAATTCATAGTGTTATATTGGCAGATATAGCAGTGGTTTTTTTTTAAAAAAAGAGCACATGCACACTATACATATAAACTGCCACCAAAGCTTAAGATGTGATTAACTCTATTTTTCTTAACCCCTCTGCTCATGATAATTAAAACAAGTTAATTCTGTTAGTCGGTCTCACCCTTTGCTGTTCTGATTGTTCTCCTCGTCAAAAGCACTGATAAAACAAAGTAATTCTATCATTATCCCCTAATCTATCATTTGCATATAGAACTCTGCTGCTATTCACATTGTTCTTGCAAGCAGAAATGTTTTCCCTTTGTTGCCGGTGATTTATTCCTCCTGATGTTCCATTGCTCTGCTAATCAGCTCAAGCAAGGTAGAGAGAGACTCTTAACACCTGCAGTGATGAAGCGGGAAGTGAAGTGGGAGGTAGATGGAGGGAGGGAAGCCCCAGACCGCCTGGTGAGACGGAGCAAGGAACTACACTCAACCTAGCTGGCAGAAGTCTTCTTTTAAATCTCTCAGGTCTTAACTTCAAACAAGCCTGACAAAGTGCATGATTAGTTTTCCAGAGTATCAACGATGCATCTGGAAACTTGGGAATTTAAACCTCAGTCTATTTTTAACCTTGTCAACTGGCCAGATAGTTGGCAGGGCACTGTGTTCCTAAGCCATCTTTGTTTTTTCTTTCTTTTTCTGCCTCCTGACATTTCATCTTTTTATGCAACAGCACTAGCTGCTCTAGTCCTTTGCCTGCTATGTAAGAAACCGACCTGTCTTCAGTTCCTTGTAAGATATTGTTTACCTATAAAGCCAAATTGCATCCGGATTTCTCTCAGATGACTACATTTGGTTGCTGTATCAATGCCCGTGTGGCAAATTTGTTCACACTTCCAAACCAAGGACAGTTTGTTTGGAAAAGGAAGTAGGTGTCTAATTTTTTTTTTCTTGAAGAACACCAACTTCACACTTTGAAAATAGAATCTAGTTTTAGAATCTTGGCATATATTTTTTTTTCTTAAGGAACCACTGGAAAGTCCCAGATTATTTCAAATGTGTCAGATGATTAAATCATACTATAGTATTTGGTACAGTGTTATCATTAAGATACTACAGGAATGACTTGGGTAAAGAATGAATACAATTAAGCATCTCTACCACATTCTGGGTATGGTTAGGTGATTGCTTAGTGCATGAGAGAAATGAGAGAGAGGGAGGGAGGGAGGGAGGGAGGGAGGGAGGGAGGGAGGGAGGGAGGGAGAGAGAGAGGGAGAGAGAGAGGGGGGGGGAACTGACTTTGATTCAATGCTAGTAATATGGATCTTTGCTCTCCCCCCATCAGGGAGAGGTGATATTTTTGAGTCTGGATGGGGTCGTCTAGTGTGAAAGTCAAGATAATCTCTAGGAATTAGACATTCATGTCAAAATAACTAGACATAGAATGAGTTTCTTCTTCATGCTTTCCCTCTGATGAACACCATTTCCACAGTTCTGTCTTATGTCTATTACGTGTGTGTGTGTGTGTGTGTGTGTGTGTGTGTGTGTGTATGTGTGTGTTGAGTTTATTATATTTCTATGCCGCCCTATTCCCTGGAGGGGACTCAGGGCGGCTCACAACCAAGTCAGGGGGGGGGGTACAAATAAGAAAAAAGAACACGAACAAAACAATACCACAATTTAAAACAGTCAACAAACATACCATTCGAGGGGGGACAAAAAACTCATTAGCCCCAGGCCTGTCGGAACAGCCAGGTTTTAAGGGCTTTGCGGAAGGCCTGGAGGGTGGTGAGGGTCCAAATCTCCACGAGGAGCTCATTCCAAACGGCTGGAGCAGCCACAGAGAAGGCCCTCTGTGTGGTACCCTCTGTGGTATGTCTACATTATTTTTACCCTTCTCATCTCCTCCCCTATCTTCTCTATTGGTATCATTATGGCTATTATCCTTTGTTACTATTATCCTTTGTGACTATTACTTTGTTGTTTTGCATGTACACTGAGAGGTTATGCACCAGAGATTCCTTGTGTGTGTGTCTAAATAACACTTGACCAATATGGTATTGTAATTTAAATTGTAAACTCAGGGTTGAAATGAGGTGTTCTTGGGGCTCTCTGAGCTTGTGTTTTTTTCCCCTTGCACATGTTTCATTACCCAATCTCAGTAACATCATCAGAGACAAGAACTGATAATGTTACCTGGTTTGGGTAATGAAACATCTACAAGAAAGCAACAAGGCTCAGAGTGCACCAACAACCCCTCATTAAGACTTTCCAAGACTTTGTACTTGAGAGACCGCCTACTGCCAATTACCTCCACGCGACCTATTAGATCTCACCGATTAGGCCTCCTCCGAGTTCCATCTGCCGGTCAGTGCCGACTGGCAACCACGCGGAGGAGAGCCTTCTCGGTAGCAGCTCCGACCCTATGGAACGATCTCCCCGTGGAGATTCGGACCCTCACCACCCTCCAGACCTTCCGCACAGCCCTCAGAATCTGGCTATCCCGTCAGGCCTGGGACTAAGATTGTAACCCGCCCGAATGGTATGAATATTGTGTTTTTTAATTATGTATTGTCTTATATGTTTAAAAGTTTGTCTTTCTCCCCCCTTCCCTTTTTAAGTTGTGAGCCGCCCTGAGTCCCCCCAGGGAAAAGGGCGGCATATAAATAAACTCAATACCAATACCAATACCAACTAGTGATGGGATTCAAATTTTTTTACTACCGGTTCTGTGGGCATGGCTTGGTGGGTGTGGCAGGGGAAGGATACTGCAAAATCCCCATTTCCACGCCAGTCCAGCAGAAGGATGCTGCAAAATCCCCATTCCCTCCCCACTCCTGGGGGACGGATACTGTAAAATCCCCATTCCCTCCCCACTCCAGGGGCGGGAGACTGCAAAATCCCTATTCCCTCCCCACTCCTGGGGAAAGGATACTGTAAAATCCCCAGAACCTCCCCACTCCAGGGGAAGGATACGGTAAAATCCCCATTCCCTCCTCACTCCAGGGGAAGGAGACTGCAAAATCCCTATTTCCTCACCACTCCTGGGGAAAGGATACTGTAAAATCCCCATTCCCACACTACTCCAGGGGAAGGATACTGTAAAATCCCCATTCCCTCCCCACTCCAGGGGAAGGATACTGCAAAATCCCCATTCCCTCCCCACTCCTGGGGGGAAGGATACTGCAAAATCCCCATTCCCTCCCCACTTCAGGGGAAGGATACTGTAAAATCCCCATTCCCACCCCACTCCAGGGAAAGGATACTGTAAAATCCCCATTCCCTCCCTACTCCAGGGGAAGGATACTGCAAAATCCCTATTCCCTCCCCAGTCCTGGGGGAAGGTTACTGCAAAATCCCCATTTCCTCCCCATTCCACTAACCTGCTTTCCAGCTCCGTTCTCCTGTGCAGGGCAACAAAAGAAGATCCAGCTGATCAGCTGGGACTTGGGAGGCAGTGAATCAATTGGGGGTGGGGCCACCCAGAGGTGGTATTTGCCACTTCTCCAAACTACTCAAAATTTCTGCTACCGGTTCGCTAGAACTAGTCAGAACTGGCTGAATACTACCTCTGCTTCCAAGAGATCTCAGGGTGATGAGCTGAATATGCTTGTAAGGTTTTTATCTTCTATAAGAGGCTTACTGATACACATTGAAGTGCCATTCTTTCTTTACAAAACCTAAAACCTCTAAAACTTCCTCTTCAAGAAGTTTAGTTCTTTTCCTCTGTGCCTGGAACTATTAGGTTGGGCCATTAGGCTTAGGAATGAAAAGTCAATGAGCTCATCATGAAGGTTACAATCCAGGGTGAACTGAATCATTGTTTGAGGTTTGGTTTAAAAGAAAGCAGCCTCTCGCCACAGCAGAGGTAGGTCTGATGTAAGCGTAAACACTGATGATGGTAAATGGTTTTGAGACTCAATTTTGGCACTAACATTCTTCGACTTTTTGTAAGCAGAAAGGCCATTTCCACACCATCTCTGTTGATCTCAAAAGTAAGCCATTTAAAGGGTTTTTTAATCTTCTATTGTGTGCTTGGAACCAACTTGTCTGATCTTTGCAAATTAACCTAGGTTGACCTACAAAGAGATGCGATTGCTTCAGAAGAAAAGAGTAATTATAATTACTTCACTATGTATTCAAGAAAGTTTCCCTTTTGTATAAAATTACCCATACTGCAGCTATTTCTGAAGGGGTCATATAATCTTATTAAGTCTATGCCAGGACTGTCACTGTATTCAGCAAATCTTCCGTTATGCTGATCAATGTGCTTGTTTCTGACAGAACTAACGTGTTTCCCTGAAAATAAGCCCTCCCCTGATAATAGCCCCACTTGGTCTTTTGAGCGCATGCACTAAAATAAGCCCTCCCCAAAAATAAGCCCTCCCCCAAAATATTGCAATACAGCAGCAGCCATGAGGTAAACACGCTCACCTCCTTCTGCACTTCAAAAACAATAAGACCTCCCCGAAAATAAGGCCAAGCACTTATTTCAGGGGTCAAATGAAATAAGACCCTGTCTTATTTGGGGGAAAACACTGTATTGTTTGAATTTTGTGCTGCATCTCTATGTAGAAATTACAAGATGGAGATTATTTAATAATTTTGAGGAATGGGAGGAAAGACCCTATTCCTCAAACTATCCCATATCCTGTCCTTCACATCCTTTTAGAAATAGAAATTCAATTTAGAGAATGAGCTGAGTGGTCAAAAATAAACTTGTTTGTTGCTTGCATTTTTAGGTACATCAATTATTGACTGAGCATAAGGGACTAAGTACATATTCAAACTTCTATAAGGTGCAACTCCTGTAGGAGCAGATAAGTCAAAGAGTAACCAAAATGACAAGAGGAATTCACAGTTTTGAATCAAGCCTAGCAACCTCTAAATGGGATCAGGAAGAGCATACAACTAAAAGAGCATTGTTGTGAGTTACTCTCCTTGTGACTTGATCAACTCAGACATTCACAGATGCTCAGATGAAAGAGAGGGGGGAGGGAGGGAGAGGGAGGGAGAGAGAGAAGGGGGAGGGAACAATTCCATATAAATCCAATGAAAAAACTTAAGCCCAAACCAGAGAATATTGGCTTAAAATAAAGAAATGGCTAGAACAGATGATAGAACAAAAGATTGAATGGAAACCAGAACTACTTCTATTGGGCATACTAGGTGATAAAATGCGTAAAAAATCTCAGTATTTAATACTACATATATTAACTGCAACAAGAATAGTATTTGCTCAAAATTGAAAGCAGAACAATATCCTTCCAGATGCAATGATCATACGAAAGATACTCGAGTCTGCAGAGATGGATAGGTTAACCATGGAACTGAAGGATAGAGAAAAACCGGAGTACCATAAAGAGTGAAACAGATAGTATGGTTGGACGATAGACGTAAGATACTGTATAAGAACTAAGTATTATTTACAACAATTCTGATAACACTGTAGAAATCTGTAAATATTATTATATTTTAAGTGATTATATGATAATATAGAATATAGAATATATTAGAATATATTATATATTATATATTAATCAATTTCATTGTATTTAAGTACAATGACAATAAAGATTATACTTATATAAATAGAGCTTACATGTTTTATTTCTTTCATCCATTGTGAAGATAAGCAAAGTTTAATTTATCTGTACAAGTTCAGAAAACTGAGTTTAATCTTGAATCAAAGTAAAGATTGTATACACAATAATATTATGGGGGCTGTATCATAATGTTATTGTATTTTGTATAATCTGAATCCTGTTCTTTATAGAGACCTCTTTATGGTAGCAGACCATAAAACCATCTGCCTGATGTGTTTCTTTAAAAAAAAATCTAGTGGATTTTCTGTTCTGATTTCCCAACTCTGACTCTGCAACTCCTTTTCTACACATATACACTATATTGCCAAAAGTATTCACTCACCTGCCTTTACTCGCATATGAACTTACTGTAAGCGACATCCCATTCCTAATCCATAGGATTCAATATGAAGTTGGTCCACCCTTTGCAGCTATAACAGCTTAAACTCTTCTGGGAAGGCTGTCCACAAGATTCAGGAGTGTGTTGATGGGAATTTTTGACCATTCTTCCAGAAGTACATTTGTGAGGTCACACACTGATGTTGGATGAGTTTACGTGGCCTACCACTTCGTGGCTGAGTTGCTGTTGTTCCCAAACACTTCCACATTCTTCTAATACAGCTGACAGTTGACTGTGGAATATTTAGGAGCGAGGAAATTTCATGGCTGGATTTGTTGCACAGGTGGCATCCTATCAAAGTTCCATGCTAGAATTCACTGAGCTCCTGAGAGTGACCCATTCTTTCACAAATGTTTGTAAAACAGTCTGCATGCCTAGGTACTTGATTTATACACCTGTGGCCATGTAAGTGATTGGAACACCTGATTCTGATTATTTGGATGGGTGAGCAAATACTTTTGGCAATATAGTGTATGTGTTTTTCAGTGAAATCAAAAAGGATTTTATGTAGTTAATATCTTTTTATAAAACATCTTTATGATGTTATGATATTGGTCTGTTTTCCAAGAAGCACTGAAAATTTCTGGCCACATATGTCTCAAAAAGGAAATAGGATAGATAGATAGATAGATAGATAGATAGATAGATAGATAGATAGATAGATAGATAGATAGATAGATAGATAGATAGATAGATAGATAGACAGACAGACAGACAGACAGACAGACATCTGTGTGTGTGTGTGTGTGTGTGTTTGTGTGTGTGTGTGTGTGTTCCAGCATAACTCTGGTACGTCTTGAGCAATTTCAACCAAATTTGGAACATAGATGACTTACTCTGTGGAAAAAAATACTGTGGGGGTAAGACACCCCTAACACCTCTCGTATGTTCAGTTAAGATACAGTCTGTTGTACCTTAAAATGGATTCTACTGTACAACGAAGTGGACTTGCCAAGGTAACTGCTTCACAGTACTCCACAAGGGGGCACCCTCTGTTGAGGGAGAAAATTAGAAATTATGTTTGGTCCAGACATTTTCCCCCTATAAATAAATACCTGGGCAATGTTGGGTTGTCAGCTAGTAGCATTATTTAAATCTCTTCATCTTCCCCCTTCCCATTCTTTCATTTTAATTGCCAGAAAGTTAGCAGGGCTTCTCTGATATACAGGTTTGTTTGTGCTAAGTAATTACCAGGGTTGTTAAACAAATGCTGCAGTCATTAAGCAAATCAATTGTCTGCAGTGGACATTTTTTCCTCTGAAAATGGGAAATAAACATTGGTAAATAAACATTTCTGGCACAAAAAATGTTGTAAATTGTGATCACATGATGGTGGGATGCTGCAGTTGCAAATGGAGGCTGACATTCAGGATTCTACTCTACATGTTCAATTAATTCTACTATACACACACACACACGCACATACACATATAAGGGAAGCAGTATTCTCCCTCCCATATTTGGGCATACCAGGTGCTTTGACATAACACTTACTTATTTCCTTGGCTCAGTTGATAAGGGAGGAGAGCTTGTGG
Source organism: Thamnophis elegans (assembly GCF_009769535.1). Lineage (NCBI taxonomy): Eukaryota > Metazoa > Chordata > Lepidosauria > Squamata > Natricidae > Thamnophis > Thamnophis elegans. Next base: position 17,082,089 of record NC_045549.1, on the reverse strand, counting down.
CTTAGTGGCTAATACACCTTCCCAACATTTAAAAACAGCCCAGGTTCAAATCCCAGTAAGGGTATGGCTAGCTGATGAGAGCTAAATAGCTTAAAATAGATCTATACTAGTCTCTATTTATTTATCAGCATAAATGCAACACAATATATATATTATATATAACATTGTTGTATATATATTGTTCTTTTGTGTTGTAACGACCTGGGTAATGGGTTGTGTGATGACATCCTGAGCTCTATTTAGTGATATCCTGAGTCCTGTGCTGCAACCTCCTGGGGGGTTGGCTGCATTGTAACATCCCGAGCCTTTGCGTTGTAACCCCCTGAGTTCTGTGACGTAATGTCCTGAGCAGATGGCTGTGGTGTAATATCCCAGGCTTTGTTTTGGCTTGCGGTCTGGCCATGTGTTCATGGTGTGTGTCAGTTTGCTTTTTGTGGGGGTCGGAGGGGGGGGGTGCAGCAGTTGATGATGTCACCATGGTTTGGCTTCTGGATGGTGGTTGCATTTGGTCTATTGGATGGGTTTGGGTTTGAATCTGGTGAGGGTGATTGGTGGCTGTGTCCTGTGTTGTTCTGGGTCCGGTGTCGGTTTTTGTGGCTGGGACTCGTTTGTTGACTAGGGCTGGTTTCTAGAGGTGTGGTAGGCGGGAGGTATCGTCACGTTTATTCATGTTGTGGAGGTGTTTCCCTATTTTGATGGCTTATTCAGTTTTGGAGATTAATTTGGTTCTTTCAAAATCAATTTCATGTCCTGTTGCTTTAAGGTGCTGGAAGAGGGAGGAAGTTTTTCTTTTCTTTTCTGACTTCATATATATATATATATATATATATATATATATATATATATATATATATATATATATAGATATAGATATAGATATAGATATAGATATAGATATAGATATAGATATAGATATAGATATAGATATAGATAGATATATATAGATATATATATATATATATAATCTTTTCTATCTCCTCCTCTCTTTTTTCCCCTTTTTGCAATATGATCAGCAGACTTCAGAATTCTCTATTTCTCCAGAAATTCTAGAACAATGTCTTCATGTTGCATGGGGTCTGGAAAACCTATAGGACTAGACCAAAACATGCAGATCATTTAAACTGCATTTCCTCATGTTTCCTCATGTTGACTTCCTTGTGTTTCTGTTTATCATATTCACCACAGAAACGTACTTTGTATATGCTTTAGTTTACATGAACAGCTTAAGTATTCAATGAGTGACTCTCTTCTATCTCTAAATAAAGTTCTCTACTGTATAAATGAATATTATATTTCTTCCTCAATTATTTCAAAGTCCCAGCTAAAGGAAAGTTTCATCTCATTATTTTTACTTGACCCATCTCAAGTATACTCTAACAATATTATCCTTAGAAATTCATATTGTATAACAAAGAAATAAAATCAACATAATTTCACATTTTGTCCCACAATCGTGCCTTGGCCCGATTATTATTACAGAGCAGTCATGAAAAATCTTATTGCGAGGTGGTGGTGAATTTTGATAAAATAAAATTGATAATAATAGTTGATAGTTGTATAGCAATAAACTGACAGTGTTGTGATTAGTAATCCCGACAGAGAAAGAATGACCCAAAACAGATCATTCACATTCCTAAATCATTTTTTCCTTAATGCTTAGGCTATCTTATATATTTTGTAAGAATGAATCTGAATTTGATCCTAAGAATACACTTGAAACAGGAAGTGTTTTTTAATTAATCCATCTTAATTCTATAAGCGAGCATATTGATGATTGATAGGTGATAGGAAGATTTTCCTTTTGTAATATTTGCTCTTCATCTTTTACAGCGTAAGCTAGGGATCTACATTAGATATGATAAACCTTCAATCCAAAGTTAAGAAGGAACATCTGAACCTACAGTAGCTGGTAAAAAAAAAGAAACAGACAAATCATTGTATTTTCATTCCAGATCTCACCTCTTCGAAGAGTTTAATCCAGTATATAGGTCAGGATGTTTGAAACCCTATGGCAGCAATGTAAGAACAGATGGGACTAAGGGTGGGGTGGGGGCATTGATTGGCAGACACTCTTTCAATTCAGAATATGAGTTGAAAGGAAGCAACAAAGCTTGATTAACCCACTCCCGGAGTCATGAGGATGAAATGGGATTTATTTTGTTATGATTTGCTCCATATAGCTGTGCTCATTCTCAGTCAACAGAATCTCCTATGGAGCTATCCCACTGTCTGAGGTTCCTTGTTGAACTTCTTGGTTTACTGTTTTAATAATTTCCTTTCTTCTGTAATTGCTATAATTAATGGGCATGATTTCATCCATTTTTCTCTACAATTCTAACCCCCCTTTTTTTCTTTTTTGTAATAACATTATTTGCTAATTGGTCCAATGGAATCGTTTGAATAGTGCAATTACATGCTTATGACTTATGATTTATGACAATAGTTCTATCTTGTTCATGAGCAGGCACTTTCATTTCTTGGAAAGTGGCTGTCTTTTGCGCTTCAGTTCTAAGCATCTGACATTAAATGATGTGTGTTCCCTGTTAAAGGGATTATTAATGCTCCCAGTTTAATTAAATTCAGTCCTAAACTGTTGTTGTTAGTTGCAAAGTCATGTCCAACCCATCACAACTCCATGGACAATGTTCCTCGAGGCCTTCCTGCCCTCTACCATCCTCTGGAGTCCATTTAAGCTCATGCCTACTGCTTCAGTGACTCCATCCAGCCATCTCGTTCTCTGTCGTCCCTTTCTTCTTTTGCCCTCAATCTTTCCCAGCATTAGTCTCTTCTCCAGTGAGTCTTTCCTTCCCATTAGATGGCCAATGTATTTGAGTTTTGTCTCCAGGATCTGACCTTTCTAAAGAGGAGCCAGGGTTGATTTCCTCTAGGACTGACCTAGGATAGCAATAGCAATAGCAGTTAGACTTATATACCGCTTCATAGGGCTTTCAGCCCTCTCTAAGCTGTTTACAGAGTCAGCATACTGCCCCCAACAACAATCCGGGTCCTCATTTTACCCACCTCGGAAGGATGGAAGGCTGAGTCAACCCTGAGCCGGTGGGATTTGAACAGCCGAACTGCAGAACTGCAGTCAGCTGAAGTAACCTGCAGTGCTGTATTTAAACACTGTGCCACCTCGGCCTTGCAGTCCAAGGTACTCAGTGCAGGAGTCTTCTCCAGCACCAGAGTTCAAAGGCCTCAATTCTTTGGCCCTCAGCCTTTCTTATGGTCCAACTTTCATAGCCATACATTGCAACTGGGAAGTCCTAAACTAAACTTGTTTAAAAGATTCAAAAGAAAATACGTTCACATTTTCTACACTATTTTTTTTAATGATTTTGGTTAAAAATAAATATGGGTATATCTGCAGTTCTGAAGTGAGATTCTAAAGTAACATTTGTGATCTTTGTATATTCTAAGCATTTTAAAGCACTTTAATGATATACTTCTCTTGCCCCTGTTAAAATAGATGGATAAGTCTACATTGCATACAAAACAAAAAAGAATCCCATCTTACTATCAAATTTTCAATTCCTATTCACCAATGATTCTTTCATCATCTTAATCTATTGTGAGAAACAGCATATAGCGAAACATTGTTATAGTTCTTAATGTAAAAATGGCAGTATAGCAAAACCTCTCTTGGAAAATGATTTGATCGTACTTTAAAGTCTATTTCCCAAGAGATACTGCTAATGAATTTGCTTTCCAAAAAATATCTAGAGAACCAGTATGACTTTAAAACAGTACTATCAATATAATGACCACAGTGAGAAAATGCCCTGTAAAAGAAAATCCTAGTAAAAATGGAAATATAAATACCACTTAAGGATCTATGTCCATGAAAATGGACCCAAAATAGAATTGCGATGTTCAAAATTATGCACAAACTTCTTGAAAGAAGCTTCCATTTTGCTACAGATATCAACTCTAACTATAACACAGGTTGAAGGGATCATATATCTCAGTGGTTCCCAAACTTGGCAACTTTAAGACTTGTGGACTTCAACTCCCAGAATTCTCCAGCCAGCTCTGCTCTGCTGGCTGGAGAATTCTGGGAGTTGAAGTCCACAAGTCTTAAATTTGCAAGTTTGGGAACCACTGATATATCTGAACAAACTGCAATTTCCTAAATGAATGACCTCTGTTTTTGTTTCACTTCAGGAAGTCCTTGACTTACCATTGTCCACTCAATGAACAAAGTTACAACAGAGCTCCTCAAAAGGTACTTAACACCCCCCACACAGTGGTCATGTTTCCTTATTTCAGGCACTCCGCAAGCGATCTGCATTTATAGACATTTGAATCATCATAAGGTCACAAGACCACAATTTACAATATTTTTGCTGAAACAAAAATGGTCATGCCTGTCTTATGCTTCACTGGATTACTAATGTTGACATGTTGAGGAATTGTTATTAAACAAATTCCTTCAGAATCCCTGAAATGTATGTAGCAAAATCAGAATATCAACTGACTATGAAGACATTCTTGTTTGAAAGTTACTTGGTGGTTACTATTATATTTGTAACAGAATAACAGAATAGCAGAGTTGGGAGGGACCTTGGAGGTCTTCTAGTCTACACCACTACAGACAAATGGTTATCCAATCTCTTCTTAAAAACTTCCAGTGTTGGAGCATTTACAACTTCTGGACACAAGTTGTTCCACTGATTAATTGTTGTAACTGTCAGGAAATTTCTTTTCAGTTCTAAGTTGTTTCTCTCCTTGATCAGTTTCCACCCATTGCTTCTTGCCCTGCCCTCAGGTGCTTTGGAGAATAGCTTGACTCCCTCTTCTTTGTGGCAACCCCTGAGATATTGCAATACTGCTATCATGTCTCCCCTAGTTCTTCTTTTCATTAAACTAGACATATCCAGTTCCTGCAATCATTCTTCATATGTTTTAGCCAGCAGTCCCCTAAACATCTTTGTGGCTCTTCTCTGCATAGTTTTCTACAATCTCAACATATTTTTTACATCATGGCGACCAAAACTGAATGCAGTGTTCCAAGTGTGGCCTTACCAAGGCATTGTAAAGTTAACACTTCATGTGATCTTGACTCTATAGTTTGTATCCCAACAAATGGATTATTCAGCAAATCAACTCAGCATTCTTACTCAGGACACAAATAACCAGGTTTTCCTCCTTCAGAGCCTTTAGGTGAAGACCTAGTTCTCTGGAGGGGTTCTAATGCTGGGAAAGGCAGAAGGAAAGGGAGGAGGGCAACCAGCCACAACTGGATTGACTTGGTTACAGTGGTGATGGATGCAATGTTGGAAGAAGACAGTTTAAGGGAAGATTGTCATGGAGAAAATCTATCTACGTGGTTGCTGAAAGTCAACAATGACTTGATGGCATTAATTATGCAACATAGAGGCTCACAAAAATAGACAAGACACAACAACCAGCCCAAAGATGTTACAAATACATTATAACGTCTTTTACAATAAACTATCCTTGAAACTCAAGCCATCAATATGACCTCAATCCGTTTGTTTAACTGGAGGACATGGGCAAATAAATTAAAACATACCCAACAATAGATAGCATCAGTTCTCAAAGGTACTCCAGAAAAATTCTCTTTTCAACTTTTTCTCGAAGGTAGAATATGTAGGAGACCAGTGTACCATTATAGAGATCCACTCACATCATGAAAAAAAAAATCCTTTATAAATGTCTACTTTGTGCTAAAGTGAGCTTTTCTATAGTCCGTGTCTGTCACCCAGTTAAACAACTACATTGAATTCAAAATCGTGTCTTGAGTGTCAAGGACAAATCACTCACTTATGCATTCATTTCTTGTTTCAGATATTGTCCTTGGTTATATGAAGAATGGTTATATATACTACTATGGCCAAAAGTATTCGCTCACCCATCCACATAATCAGAAGCAGTTGTGAACGAGTACTTTTGGCAATATAGTGTATCTAGGTTAGTGACAAGAAGGGCTGGGGCAGTGGTGGGTTTCAAAAATTTTTAGAACCTCTTCTATAGGTGTGGCCTGCTTTGTGGGAGTGGCTTGCCGGCCATGTGACTGAGTGGGAGTGGCTTGGTAGTCATGTGACTGGGTGGGCGTGGCCAACTTGTAAAATGTGGTGAAACTCACTTAACAACGCTTTTGCTTAGCAACCAAAATGTTGACTCAGAAACTCTGGCATTGAAGCACGCAAGTCTTAAGCTGTCAAGTTACAAGACCCTTGCACCCCTAACTCTTAGAAAAAAACCCCAGGGATGTTCAAACTTGACAGCTTTAAGACTTGTGGACTTCACTCCCAGAATTTCTCCTCTCGCTCTTCATCTTGATGATGTGTGGATGGGCTGGAACCGGTTCTAAACGGCACGGTAGATTTGTGGAACCTCTTCTATAGAAGAGGTTAGAACTGGCAGGAACCCACCCCTGGGCTGGGGTGACATGATAGCAATGTTCCTATATTTGAGGGGCTGCCATCAACAAAAAAAGGGGTCAACCTAGTTTCGAAAACACCAGAAGGCAAGACAGGAAACAATGGATGGAAACTAATCAAGGAGAGAAGCAACCTAGACCCAAGGAGAATTTTTTTTTTTTAATTAACCAGTGGAACGGCTTGCCTTCAGAAATTGTGGATGCTCCATCACTGGAGGTTCTTAAGAAGAGACTGGAAAGCCACTTGTCTGGAATGTTATAGGGTCTCCTGCTTGAGCAGGGAATTGGATCAAAAGACCTCCAAAGTCTTTTTCAATTCTGTTATTCTCTTAAACAACTATTTCCAAAACAGAAAATGAGTTGGACTAGCAGAACATTACAGCAGTAGATGCATTATTCAAGAAGGAAAAAAAAATCTATGATTCTGGATACGAATAAAAATCCTAAGCAACTACACAGTAATGCCACATATTATTCCTTTTTGAAGTAAACAGCATTATTGAAACATAATGCTATTATAACGAGTAATAGTAAACCAAACAACTGAAAGCATGTGAGAAAAGGAAATATAGTTACATCTACTTGACATCAACAACAATCTTACAAACACTTTCTCAGGTCCATTAGCAGATTTTTTTCTCCCTTATGCTTGGATTCTCCCTTGCTACCTTTATGTAGGGGAAAATAATGGCAGTCATCAGCTATAGTGCAAGTTCCCCACACATTCAAACAGCTGTCCAGCCACTCCATAAGCAAGCCACATTCATATTTGACAATGAAACTCAAGAGATGGGAAAAGGCAGTCATTTTTGTGCCAAGAGTTATACAACATTTATCTCAGTCAGTAAAAGAAAAACTCCAAGCAAACTTGACATGACCATCTTTAAGAGATGATCAGAAAATCATTTAACACAAGATCTCAATTTGTTTTGCTTCACATGTTGGATGATGGAAAGAGAAGGAAGCCTGTACTTTATGATTCTGACAATGTTGTGTCTTTTAAAGTAAACTGGATTCCCACAGAAAACCAGGGACTCGGATATTGATCAGTTCAAAGTAAATTCTACCCTGTTGAAAGAGAAAACGCAAGATTTATGAGCCCGGCTATCATCAAAACCTTCCTCTGAAACCTCTTCATATAACAACAGAGATAAATAATGCAGGTGTATATCATATATGGACACAAAACTGTGAAGGAAAAAAAAAACCCGCTGAGCCATGGCCATAATTTTTCCTCTTTTAATTTTGTACTGTATGAACGGAAACATAATTCTAATACCATAAACTAGAATTTCTGATTATACAGGAATAATTAAACAGTTTAGTCAAATTGGCTAAATTGGCTATTTGTACAGTGGCTTTTGACACTTGTTGGTAACGAGAGCAAAATAAAGAATGTCTTTTTTCAAAAACCACTTTAGAAGACTAAATGTTCCCGATTCTAGGGGATGATGCTCATCTCCATTACAAAGCTGAAGAGCCAGCGCTGTCCAAAGAATTCTCCCCGGTCATGTGGCTGCCATGACTAAATGCTGAAGGCACACGGAATGCTGTTACCTTCCCACCAAAGGTGGTTCCTATTTTTCTATTTACATTTTTATATGCTTTTGAATTGCTGGGTTGGCAGAAGCTGGGACAAGTAACGGGAGCTCACTCCATTACGCAGTGCTAGTAATTTGAACCGCTGAACTGCCAACCTTTCTGATTGACAAGCTCAGCATCTCAGCCACCGCATCCCTCAAATTGGCTCTATAGATGATAGTATATAGAGCTGAAAGATTGAAAAAAGAAATGTATGCGTGTGGAAGGTGTGGATTAAATAGGAGAAGAACCAGAAATGACCATTGGCTTACCTGAAGGGTGCTTTTCTGTGCACTATGGGGAGAGTCCAAACGATGGGTTAAATCAGTCTGGTTGCCCTGGGACTGAGGAATCTTTTTCCTTGGCCATGCCTCCTGGTGTTACTTGGCGCCAGAATTTTGAGATGGTCTAGAACTGTGAAGGCTGGAAAGCATGATGAATCAGTAAAAGAAAGTCCAAGTTGACACGATGGTCCCAAATCCCTGGACTAAGAAACCAGGGTGGGTTGGACTCTCCCACGGTGCACAGAAAAGGACCCTTCAGGTAAGCCAATGATCATTTTCCTGTGCACCGCTTGGAGAGTCCAAGCGATGGGACATACCCAAGTTATATGTCACTAGAGTGGGCAGAAGAACAGTCTCGGGATTCAGTCGTGGAAACAACCAGAGGGCGTAAGTTGGAGGCGCCCTTAAGGAAACAGCAAACCCTTGAGATCTTGCTGAGGGGCTGGGTTGGATCGCCGGACCAGATGGTGGATAGTGCCACCACCTGGCAACGAAGGGTATTGGAGGCGAGACCTTTGTCTAGGCTCCCTTATAGAAAATCCAGTATGCGGGAAACAGGTGCAGTGACTGGATTGAGATGGTAGTTGTCACACCACTTGGCAAAAGTGAATCAGGTGGAATCATATATCCTGGTTGTTGATGGTCGTCTGGATGTCTGGATGGTACGCACAGGCCTTCGCTCCTCAGGAGATCCCCCTCAAGTGCCAGACCGCCAGCTGGAGCCACTGGGGGTCCAGGTGTGCAATGGCCCCCTGGCTGAGGGAGACCTGGTCCCAAGGAATTCACCATGGGGATGACACAGACAGGCTGACGAGGTTGGCGTACCATGACCTGCGAGGCCAGTGGGGAGCTACGAGAAGGACCTCCGCCCTTTCCGCAATGATCTTGCAGATTACCTGTGGTAGAAGCTAAAGTGATGGGAAGATGTACAGAAGACCCTGAGGCCATCAGCATTGAAGGGCATCCATCCCCTCCGCCCCTGGTGAGTGGAAGCGGGAGAAGAAGCGCTGGAGCTGCATGTTATCTCGGGTGGTGAACAGATCGATCACTGGGGTGCCGAATCTGTGAGACAAGTTGTTGAACAGGGTTGGATCCCGACGCCACTCTGCACTGTCTATGGTGGTCCTGGTCAACCAGTCTGCCTGTGTATTGTCCACTCCCGAGATGCGGTCGAAGCGAATGGATGCAACGTGATCCTCCGCCCACCTGCCCAGGGCCTCCACCTCCATCATGAGCTTCCTGGACCTAGTGCCGTCCTGGTGATTTATATGGGCCTTGGTGGCCACATTGTCCATTATCAGGAGGACGTGTTGATGAAGAATGTCGCGGTGAAAATGTCATAGGGTGAGTCTGGCCACTCGCAGCTCTAAGAAGTTGATGTTTCAGGCTGCTTCAGCTGGAGACCACTTGCCTTAAGTTACACGATGTCCCATGTGTGCCCCCCAACTGGTAAGGCTGTCATCTGTCGTGATGACTACTCTCATGGGCTCCTTGAACAGGTGTCCCTTCAGCAGAGCCATCAGTTGTCACCACTTGAGAGACCTCTTCATGGTCAGGGGAATCTGCACCCTCATGAATGAGCTGCTCCTGTTGCTCTTTGATGGGGCAGGAGAAGCCACTGCAACTCTCTGGAGTGAAGACCTGCCCAGGGAACGACCGAGATGCAGGAGATCATCTCCCCCAACAGTTGTGATAGGAGTAGCATGGAGACCTGCTTCAACTCCAGAACCTTGCGGGTCAGGGATACTAAACTGTCTATCCTGTCCTGGGAAAGGAACACCCTGCAAGCTGAGGTGTCTATCATCGCCCCCAGATGGATGAGTTTGGTAGTTGGGATGAGATGACTCTTGTCCAGGTTCAAGGAGAACCTGTGACTCCTGAGGAACCTCATTGTAATGTGGAGGTCCCATAAGGCCTGTTTCCTGGATGATGATTGGATGAGAATGTCATCCAGGTAACATTGGAGCCTTACGGGCTTCTGTCTGAGTTGCGCTGCAATCACTGACAGAACTTTTGTGAAGGTTCTGGGTGCCGATGATAGGCTGAATGGAAGGGCCCTGTACTGAAAGTGTCAGCTGGCATAGAAAAACTGCACAGATTGTGCAGATAAGCCTTCTTCAAGTCGATGGACATGAGGAGGTCCCCCTGGTGAATCCCCGCTAGGATAGTCAGCAGGGATTGCATCTTGAACCTCCTGTATGTGATGTAACAATTGAGTTTCTTGAGATCCAAGATGGCTCTCCACTCCTCCTGAGTTCTTGGGCACCAGGTTGCCAAGATGTCAGTGCCGCTTGGGGAAACGTTGTGGGTGTAAGTGACCCAGCCGGAAGTGGTGGCCGCGCGATTTAAAGCAGCCGCGCACCCCTCTATGGCAGGCTGCACCCTCCGAAGGGTGAGAAAAACACAAAAACAACAAATTCCAACTAAAAGGGGAATGCCGGCAGCCGCCGGAAGACTTGCCACTCCTGCCATGCTTTAAAACAAATGCGGCAGCTCTCTGCTGCTGTCCAAAGGAGGCACGGCAAGCGGAGCACCCACCACCACCACGCCTACCTCCAAGTCTCTAGGAGAAATCAAACGACATGAAGCAAATAGGGGAGACAATTAAGTGTTAGCTATGGGAACAACAAAGTAAGGAAAAAGAAGGGGAAAAAACTAGAAGGAGAGTCCAAGCCTAGATAAATTATGCTGGAGCTCACAAATATAAGTCCTGAATGGGCAGACTGAGGAAAAATTCTGGCGCCAAGTAACACCAGGAGGCATGGCCAAGGAAAAAGATTCCTCAGTCCCCGGACAATCAGACTGATTTAACCAATTGCTTGGACTCTCCAAGCGGTGCACAGGAAAATTTAATGGGCAACACAATAATTAGCTATGCCCCATCTGTCAATATACCATCAGTGAGGACAAACACATCAATTCAATGTTTCATCCTGAAACTAAAAATATCTTTTATCCACAGACACATACTGGTGTTTATTTCAGATTTTTCTTAAAATCTGCAATAAAGAAGAATTTGATTAACCCTTAACCACAGTCCCGAGGTCATAGTAACCACAACAGGTTTCCAAAATGTTCGGAACACCCTTATTTTTAGAAATGGACCGTGCGAATAGAATTTATAAAATTTGTTAATTTGATCAATAAATGAAAATTGTAACTATACAAAGTAAATTTAACAACATATCCCACTTATTATTTTCATAGATTAATAAAATTGTATGAGCGGTCATTATGACCTCATTGTATTTGTGATGGATTTACAACTCCTGCTTTCCATCTGATTGGTGATTGGAAACTTCTATTATTTTAACTAATTTTAAGAAATCTGAGTTTCCCCTCCCCTTAAATTGGCATCCCAAGGTTTGCCCTGGATATCCACACACATTACTCTTTTTTGGGGAACATCGAGACATTCTTGATTTTTAAAATTCTGTATAAAATTCCAAAAAGGCAAAAAAGCATAATCACGATCTAGCCTGCAACGCAATGAGGTTTGACACCCCTTGCTAAGAGTCATTACATTGCCACAAACAATCCAAATCTAATACCTCTTGAATTCCCCTGACTCTTATCTGGTGCCAATTTAATATTGACCTTTAGTTCTTGTGTGTAGTCTTGAGCAATAAATCTTCTGAACTGCAACTTAACATATGGTCCAGATCTGTGGACCCTGACAAATTCTGGGTCAAACAGAGGTTGGTCCACACTAGCCTCAAATTATATACCGGATCTTCTTGAGTTTCATCCTCAGTTCAAGCATTATCTGTGATAAATGTGTAATGACTTCCTCTTTGTCCAATTCATTTAAATCCATGACATCAAATTGCATTACGCTGAAAATGTTTACTAAATACTAACTATTAGTATGGGAAACCTAGATCACAAAGCACAGAAATGGTGGAGTTCAATAAGCCTATTAAACCATAATATAATTTGTTTGATCTTATAATGTGTGTACCCATCCGACACTTTCCATTTTATATGGAAGCCAGAGCATTGTGGTTTGTCTTAAAAACTAGGGCTAAAATTCCTAGTTTTGTACCATACACAAAAATTGCCAGACATCTGTATGCAAACTGCAATAGTCTAATATAGTTAATATTAAGGTAGAAGAAAGGGAATTCAGTGAAATTGCAATGAACAGAACATGTTTATGACATCCAGGGCTTGTAATTTCAATGATAATTTTAATAGGATAGTAATAATCTTCTTCTTGTAGGGATGCAGTGGCTCAATGGCTAACGTGCTGAGCTTGTTGATCAGAAAGGTCAGCAGTTCAACGGTTCAAATCCCTAGCACCACATAACAGAGTGAGCTCCCGTTACTTGTCCCAGCTTCTGCCAACCTAGCAGTTTGAAAGCCGGTAAAAAGTGCAAGTAGAAAAATAGGAACCACTATGGTGGGAAGGTAACAGCATTCCGGGCACCTTCGGCATTTAGTTATGCTGCCCACATGACCACAGAGACATCTTTGGACAATGCTGGCTCTTTGGCTTTGAAACAGAGATGAGCACTGCCCCCTAGAGTCAGGAACGACCTGCACATATGTGCAAGGGGAACTTTTACCTTTTTAATAAACTTCTTAATAGTGAAATACCTATGGAAGTCTTTCCTTAGATTAAAAGAAGTGCTATTAGCACTCCTAACTACATTTGAAGAATTCTTAATGGATGTGAGGAATGCTGTTTTTATATCAATAATGCATCAGTTTTCAAAACAATACAGAGAGCATTACTGGCATATAACATTAAATTAACATAATCAGTTTTCTAATCAGATTACATTGAAAAAAAGCTGCACTTTCAATGAAGACAGAAAAACAAGTTTAATTATGGAAAACAATATTTCTGGGAAGGACTTCAGCAACAACTGCTTGCAATTGTACTCACATACTATCAATGGATCATTCTTTCAGTGGATAAATTGACAGAATGTTCAGCTGATGGAATTAACACAACATACTATATAACATCTTGAGGAAAGTAGGCACACACTGGGGAAACAGAGAACATGTCACCGTGCTCTTAGCGTTTCATATTTTTACACAAACGATGTGCTTCACAGGTGTGGATTAATTTGCAGATCAGAATGTTGTTATCCCTTTCCAAGTTTTGTTATTCATTTGACAACACAAACAGGAACCGTAACAGAATTCATATGTCAAGAGTAATCATGCATTGTTGGATAAAGCTAAGTAATTCATGAACTAATTGCTCATAAGACTGCATCAATTAATAAAGGAAACATCAGATTTATAACTAAACTGATGTCAAGCTGAAATTGAATGAAATTTGAATGAATGGCCATGGTGAGTCTGTTGCAATTTAAACACAAACCAGAGTTCCTATTGGATTCATCCATGCTTTCTACTCTAGATGAACTTTGTGAAGTGTGGCAGAAAAACATTATTTGAAATCACTGTGTAAAGCTACTTCAGTCTTCAGAAGCATGCATGCATGCATGCATGCATACATACATACATACATACATACATACATACATACATACATACATACATACACATATATATATATATATATATATATATATATATATATATATATATATATATATATATATATATATATATATATATATATATGATTTTACAACCCCTGGTAAGCGCAATTATGGGAGGATACTAACTGCTTCCATCATCTGTCAATCGGCTCGTCACAAGAGTCCATCACGACAGAAACCCAATATTTTTACTGTTGCCTTTGTTATATTTGTGTTTTTTTTTAATTGGGGCTTACCAGGGGTTGTAAAAATATAATAGATACCTTTCACCCTGGCTTCGCTGATAACGGATAAGAGCCTGTGGCCTAATGGCTAAGAAGTCTGCCTATGTAATATAGCAATAGCAATAGCAATAGCAGTAGACTTACATACCGCTTCATAGGCCTTTCAGGCCTCTCTAAGCGGTTTACAGAGAGTCAGCATATTGCCCCCAACAATCTGGGTCCTCATTTTACCCACCTCGGAAGGATGGAAGGCTGAGTCAACCCTGAGCCGGTGAGATTTGAACCGCTGACCTGCTGATCTAGCAGTAGCCTGCAGTGCTGCATTTAACCACTGCGCCACCTTGGCTCAGTATATAGCCCAGGTCAAATCCCAGTAAGGGTATGGCTAGCTGATGAGAGCTAAATAGCTTGAAATAGATCTACACTAGTCTCCCTTTATTTATTTATCAGCACAAATAAAACACACACACACACACACACACACACACACACACACACACACACACACACACACACACACATATATATATATATATATATATATATATATATATATATATATATATATATATATATAAAGAAAAAAAAATCTAGTTGGCTCAGGATGGGCCATCTGTCTAAAAACAGGAAGAAAATGTGCCATGATGTTGGTAGTGTTATTTTGAAGCTCCAGCTGAGTAAGCAGCCTTTGTGAGCAGGAGGTGACATAATAGCTTTCGATATGTGAGAATGAACTGAAAGCCAGCCTCAAGCAAAGTGGTGTTGTTTGTATGTAAGTGTAGCTGATCCTTGCAGAACTACATAAATTGCCTTTAACGTTTTGTTTGACATTACAGAGGCATATGATTGCTCGTGTTTCCTTTTCATAGCGCAGCTTCAAAAAAAAAAAAGGACTACTACCTATTGTAGGCTTAACAGGTGGTAAGAAATTCCAGAGGTTATTTAACTTGGATTTCTTTGGATGGGATATCTCTAAAGACTTAAAGAAACAGAGCATAATGGATGTCCGGTAAATTTTAGGTCGCTAAAAGAGGCCTAATATTGCAAGGGGTCTTCATCTAAGTTCGGTTTTCTAACTTTTCCTTTGGCCATATTGTCTGTAGCCATTTTGAACATTTGTCCACATCCAATTCCTGCCCCCAAACTTCTGCTCAAATCACACCTATTAAAATTACTGGCTCAACTTTTACATAGATGATCATAGACTAGATGATAGATAGAGAATAGATGCTGTATTTTTCGGAGTATAAGACACGATTTAGTTTTTGGGGAGGAAAATCGTGAGGGGGAATTCTGCCTACCAGGTATTCATCTGACTAAAGTCCTTAGTCTAGTCAGCTTCAGCACATACGTTTTGCTGGTTTTGAGCACATGCATGCTTTTAATCCCGTAGTTGGGGATAAAAAACAGCTTCTAAAGCACAGCTGATCATCGGAGAGAGAAGCAATGAGAAAAGCAGGGGAAACCTGGATGATCGCTTCACTCCTTAGCGCCTCATTAGGGCTGAAAAAAATCTTTGAAAAAGCTACATTTGGAGTATAAAATGCACCCAAATTTCCAGCCTCTTTTAGGTGGGGAAAAGTGTGTCTTATACTCCGAAAAATGTGTTAGGTAGGTAGATAGGTAGATAGGTAGGGAGGTAGGGAGGTAGATAGATGCTAGATGGATGGAATAGATAGATAGATAGATAGATAGATAGATAGATAGATAGATAGATAGATAGATAGATAGATAGATAGATAGATAGATAGATGCCGGGCAGGAGCCATTGGAGCTGCCGATGGACTCTGATAGCGAGGACCCTATGAATCAGCTATGGAAGATGTGGAGGACCCTGGGCAGGGTTCAGACTCAGAACAGGGACCAGAGAGGCTGGTTGGCCACCAGGAGGCGCCTGAGGCATGGAGCAGTGGGGAAGATCAAAGGGAGTTTGTCCCTGACGCCAGGCAATGTAGGGCGGAGAAACAGAGGCAGCAGTTACGGAGACAGACTCATGAGATAATTGAGCCCAGGTGATTGTGGCTTGGCCCCTCCCAAGGGAGCATATAAGAAGAGACTTTGGGAAGCGTCCTTTTGCAGGACACAACCGTTTGTAACAATCTGGAGAACCTCTTGTCTGCACTGTTGAGTCTGGGTTACTGCCAACTTCTTGCCTGTGATTCATGTTTGGGCTTTCAGCCAACAGGATTGTAATTGCAGTAAATAAAGAGTGGCATACTACTAAGCCTGTGTCGGCGTTAATCACCAGATGGAGGGAGGTCAGAACAGATAGATAGATAGACAGACAGACAGACAGACAGACAGACAGACAGAATGATAGATAGATAGATAGATAGATAGATAGATAGATAGATAGATAGATAGATAGATAGATAGACAGACAGACAGACAGACAGACAGACAGACAGACAGACAGACAGACAGACAGACAGATAAGCATTCACCTTCATTCACGATAGATAAGTGTTATATTGTATTGCATCGCATTGCATTATGCATAATGGCAGTTGCCTTCCTACCTTATGCCTCTTGTTTTTTTCCATAAAAATTAAAATATACTGATAGCTTCTTTCTTTCCCAGCAGCCAGAGAAGCAGTCAGTCATGTTGGTGACTGATTGATATGGCCATTTTCTGGGTCACTTTCATGTTACATGGTTACAGTTTTGCACCCAAGAAAACTTCATGCAACATGAAGGGATCAATATATTTGGCACATTCTAACATAACAATTAGCAGATGATTTTGGAACCTGAGGGCACCCATAAGCCCCCAAAGGGCCTCAGGAACCCTTAGACCAGTGTTTTTCAACCACTGTGCCGTGGCACACTAGTGTGCCGTGACATAGTGTAAGGTGTGCCGTGGGAAAAACACCTTATATATAGTCAATATAGGCACAGAGTTAATTTTTTTTTAACATTTTCTAATGGTGGTGTGCCTCGTGATTTTTTTCATGAAAAAAGTGTGCCTTTGCACAAAAAAGGTTGAAAAACACTGCCTTAGACAGAGTGCTAACAACTAGATGACTGCAAGGAATATAAATTCTTCCATTCCCCACCATTCTGTCAGAACTGAAGATGCTTTTTGTATGAGAAGCAAAACATCTTCAAGGGGAAAAAAACATAGAAAGTCTTTGGGACTGCTTGTAAGAGATCTGGGATTTTATCTTGCTTCATGTGTACGTCTATGGAGATTCTCGGTCATCCAGGTCATGGTTGTCCCAAAGGTGCTTTTTCAAGAGGCAACTGGGCTTTCTTGATTTTTCTTTGAAGACATTTCGCTTTTCACCCAAGAAGCTTCTTTAGTTTCTTCAGGCCCAGAGCTGAAGAAGGTTCTTGGATGAGAAACAAAACATCTTCAAAAAAAAAAAAAAAAACCCAAGGAAGTCCAGTTGCCTTTTGAAAAAGTAGCTTTGGGGGCTTTGTATGCATGTTTTTTATGTTATGCCTTTAACTATGTTTGCTTGAGCTAATCATAATGCTTCAAATCCCTTTATAGTGGGACCTTGGGTCCCGAACTGCTCAGATGGCAAACAATTCAGGTGATGACCGAAAAAAATCTGCTAAATGTTTCACTCACGTCACGAACACATCATTGGGTGGCAACTAAACACAACCGCGGCAATTTTCCCTGCCACAATATTTTGTGTGTGCACGCGCATGCACAGTTTGTCTTGCTTCTGATCACAATCAAATCAGGTGCCAACCGAAGTCCTGGAATGGATTACCAAGGTCCCACTGTATTCACTGATGTGCTTATTGTCATTGGATCAAAAAAACCCACCCCAATTTCCTAGGCCCTCACAATTGACAGTTATCAATTGTTAGCAGTATCTGAAATAAAACCTGTGTTCCTTAGGAAAGGGAAGTATGTTTCAGTTCAGTGGTGAAATTCAGTTTTTTTTTACTACCAGTTCTGTGGGTGTGGTTTGGTGGGCGTGGCAGGGGAAGGATACTGTAAAATCCCCATTCCTTCCCCACTCTGGGGCCAGCTGGAGGTGGCATTTGCCGTTTTTCCAAACTACTCAAAATTTCCGCTACTGGTTCTCCAGAACCTGCTGGATTTCACCCCTGCTTCACTTCTATTAACACAAAGATGAAATTATTTGAACATTGGGTCCAAATATGTCATCAATAGTAAATTTGCTGGATTCTCGATATAAGCAAAAGGAAATTATATTACATATTTCAGATAAAATGCAATAATCATACAGATGTGTCCATTGAGTTGGAAAAAGTGTATGCTAAATTCTGAAAAGTTAGCAAGGAAGTTAATTTGTATTTGTATTTGTATTTGTGTTTATTTATATATAATCTATTCCCCAGTGCATTTTAAGTAAAGCTCTTCTCAGGGAATAACGCCATTTCATTTATTTATTTTTTCATCTCACCTTTGTGCTATAAATAAATGCAATGGCTCTTGGCAATGCATACAAACTACAAGAAAAATCCAAATTTGTTTTATGCCTGGCTTTTGGGTGCTTCCGATAACATTGCTACTTTAACCACTGTTGAGGCTGCAATTTCATATCAATTTTTCTGGAAAAATCCCAAGAATTTAATGACATTTTTTTTTCTCAAGCAGACATGTACAAGTTTGTACAGTGAAACCCGTGATGGCGAACCTATGGTACGCGGAGCCATCTCACCTGTTCGCCCGTTCTTCCGGATATTCCGTGTGCATGGACGTGCGGCAATCAGCTGGCCTTCGTACATGTGGCATTGCTGGAAACTAGAAGAGCTGGTCTTCTGTTTCCTGGCGTGAGCATGTGCACTGGCCATCTGATCACCGTGCACATGTATACCAGTAACCAGAAGACAGGCTGGGTGGCGCGCATGTGCGTGCCAGAAACCAGAAGTTCATTTTAGGCATGTGCATGCCCCTTTGGCAGCTCCTTTTCCAGGTTGCGGCCCAGATGAGTACGTGTGAAGAGCATGCTCCCTTTTCGGCACTTGGTGCCCAAAAGATTTGCCATCACTGCCACAGACCCTCAGTTTTTAAATACATCATTACTGTTTTATTATTTTAAAGCCGTCTCCCACTCTTTATTTTAACTTGGATATTGCTATCCAGAACACTACTATATCTTCAGAAGTTAAGAAAACAACAATATATACATAAAAATGGAGGCTGAATTGACAACTAGGAAGCACTTTATGCTATTTTGATCCATGTTTAAACCAACCAAATAAATATCCTATACATTCCCTCCTGGAATGGCAGGGAATTATTTCAGGAAAGCATATCAATTTGCTGTTGTTTCAACTGGCCCTTTCCCATTTTAGTTGCTTGAGATTAGCCATCCATCCATCCGTAATATAAACCAGCTTTTGTGATCTACAAACTATATCTAATGCCTCAGTGTATTGGACAAATGAAATGAATTATGATTTAGGGCGATGAAAAATCACACTAAACGTGATCAGGTTAATGTCCATTTCCATGCTGCATTACCAACACACATTCATAAGTTTGAAAATACGTGGCAATATCAAAGTTCTAAAAAAAAAGACAAAAATAAATTGCAGAATAGAATGTCAGGTAAATCCCTTATTACATAGAACTGATGGGTGGAACCAATAGATTCTCAAGGTGTGAACAGCATAAAGACAGGCTCACTTTGCACAGCCAGCTAAAGCAAACACATGCAGACACAAAACCTAATCGTGACTGAAATTAACTAAGTCCAACAATTATGCAAATAGCAGTCAATAATCTTGTTGCCTCTGAAGAGAAGTACAATGGGTTAGTTTTTTAAAAAATTGAACAAGAGCAACATTTCACATTAGGCTTTTTGAGCATTCAGTACCATTTGCTGTAGATATAATCAGTGCTAACCCGCAGAAAAAGGGAGAGAGGCTGTGGGGGCTGTGAGGAAACACGTAGGATCTCTTGCCGTAGAATTCCTCATTTTCTTCTATGTCCAAAGAAGTGTATTCTGCCATATTTTAATTTTAAGTATCAACCTCGTTTGGAAAGTAAAGTGATGGGCAAAAGCAGGCTCCCAGCAAAATATATTCTATTAGAAATTAGTGGCATTCCTCTCTCCAAATATCCGGAGCGCTGGATGCCCCAAAGCCCTGCTAATACAGTGGAGGGGAAATCATGTTTGAATAATGAATATAATGTATTTTTTCAGCTCAAGAAAAGCAGATTTAGGTAGGAAGATATGATAAATGACTTGACATTCTGTAAGGAGTTTTGACTGTGGTAGCTGTTCAGGGATGCACTGAGGTTCAGTCACGCCACTTTGCATTTCCTCAGGCTACAATGAAATGAGTACAAGTGAGAGGATCATAACCTTATGCCAAAAATAAAGGGAAAAAAATAAAGGAAGGAAGCTCACTAGCAACATCGCCTTTGTGTGTTTTGCTCTGCCTTTTCCTGGCCTGTAAGATACATGAACTGAAGGTTTGACTCTACTTCTCCTGTTACAAACCTATTTAGGGTTCAAACCAGAGATGGTATTCCGCCGGTTCTTTCCGGTTCAGGTGAACTGGTAGTGGTGGCTGCTGGAGGCTCTCCCCACCCACCACAACATAAAGCACAAGCACTGTGCATACACAGAAGGTGGTGCGCACGCACAGATGCAGCACGTGTGAGCGGAGCGAAACTGCACGTGCTCACTCACATTTGCGAACTGGTAGGGAAGGGAAGGGAACCCCACTACTGGTCAGATCTGCAAAATAGATGATCTCAACTAGTAGGGAAATTCAAGATGCAAAGGAAAGAAGCTGAAAGAATATGTTGGCCAAAATGGAGTCACATTTTCACGAAAACTTTGGCTAAAACAGTGAAGAAGTTAAAATTGTTCTGCATGAAATATTGGCACAACTAAACTAACTGATATATGCCTAAGAACTGCGGCTCTTGTTGTTAGTTGTGAAGTCATGTCTGACCCATCGCGACCCCATGGACAGGTCTTCCTGTCCTCTACCATCTTCTGGAGTCCATTCAAGCTCCTGCCTATGATTCAGTGACTCCATCCAGCCACCTCATTCTCTGTCATCCCTTTCTTCTTTTGCCCTCAATCTTTCCCAGCATTAGGCTCTTCTCCAGTGAGTCCTTCCATCTTATTAGTTGGCCAAAGTATTTGAGTTTCATCTTCAGGATCTGGCCTTCTAAGGATCAGTCAGGGTTGATTTCTAGGACTGACCAACTTGATCCCCTTGCAATCCAAGGGACTTGCAGGAGTCTTCTCCAGCACCATAGTTCAAAGGCCTCAATTCTTTGGTGTTCAGCCTTCCTTATGGTCCAACTTTCACAACCATAAAGTGCAACTGGGAAAACCAGCGGCTTAAAATACAAAGGAATAAAGCTATTAAGAAAGAAAGAACCTAAATGGAAAATGTGATTAAAAGTGTGAAGGTAAAGAACATTCACATAGATTTGAGCAATTTGAAGGATTTGAGGCAAGGAAATTTTAAAAAAATGAGAAAATCAAAACTAATTGATGTGTCTTGTATAACCAGGAGACGAAAAGACTTGCAGAGTCTGTA